>NC_057800.1:170299954-170561926 GCF_018294505.1 Triticum aestivum | reverse complement strand
GGGGTGGATGAACAGTGAGCGGTGGCGTTGCCTCTGGATGAACAGGACCCCGTGGTGTGGAGGGCTGGATGAACAATAGACTATGGAGGGGTGCCCGTGGAGGGGTGGTTGAACAGGACCCCGTGGTGTGGAGGGCTGGATGAACAGTAGACGGTTGATGGGTGGTTGAACAGTAGTCGATGGAGTAGCGCGCGGTGGAGGCTGGATGAACAGGAGTCCGTGGAGGCTGGAGGAGGTCCATGGTAGCCCGTGGAGACTGGAGGAGATCGACGGTGGAGATGAACAGTATCCCATGGAGTCCCGTTTTGCGGTATGCCACACCCCTCCCGATGAACAGGACCCCCGTTTCGACCGCAGGAGGTCCGTTTCGTCCATTTTGCGGTACGCCACACTCCTCCCGATCAACAGGACCCCTGTTTCGACCGTAGGAGGTCTGTTTCGTCCGTTTTGCGGTACGCCACACCCCTCCCGATCAACAGGATCCCCGTTTCGACCGTAGGAGGTTTGTTTCCTCCGTTTTGCGGTACGCCACACCCCTCCTGATCAACAGGATCCCGTTTCGAACATGGTCGGTCGAACACAAGGTCGTTTCCTCTGTTCTGCGGTATGACAGGCCTCGTTTCCATCGCCTATTCCGTCCAAGCCCTCCCAATGAACATGACCATGCATTCCATTCTAACCCAGCTGGTTGGCTCCCACGCGTTCCGTTGCCTCCCGATGAACACGACACATTCCGTTGCCTCCCCATGAACACGACGCATTCCATTGCCTCCCCATGAACACGACGCATTCCGTTGCCTCCCCATGAACACGACGCATTCTGTTGCCTCCCCATGAACACGACGACGATGCTGTTTCTCCGTTCCGACCCAGCCATGTACACGAGCCCTGGCCGTACGTATGCGCGAGTAGGCGTTCGAGACCCCGCCCGTATGTACACATATGTGGCGGTATTTTCTTTCTTGCACCCTGGCCGCTGTACATACGTGTACATGCTACGTGCGCGCCTCTACATCCACCAGTATATATGTACGTACACGTTCGCGACCAGAATGACCACGCTACGTATGCTTCGACCAGGTGGGTCCCGACTGTCAGGCACTTCCTTGCGTGCGAAGAAGTAGCTGGTGGGTCCCAGCAGTCAGGGGGGAAACATTTTTTCGTGAAATACGGTGGCCCGTCCGATGGGTCCCCTCTATCAGGTGGAGGAATAATTATTTTGCACGTAATAAGGAGGCACTTCCTTGCTGCGGCCGTGGACCCAGCTGTCAGCCTCTCCACGTACAGTCCACGTCCGATGGAAGCCGTTCCTTGACCATGTTGACCACGTCGCGCCGAGAGCACCAGGGCGATGGACGACAGTGAGGCCTAGGAAGGGGACGACGCAGAGCCAGGGAAGACGCGGCAGTGGATGCCCACGCGTAGAGGAGTACGAGGGTTCACTGGTTCTCTGTGGTGTGAGGCTGCCGTCGCCGCAGAATAACAGGGGGTGTGGGTGAGTAGAGGGATGGCCTGGCCAGCGGTGGGAGTAGTAGGGGGCGGTGAGGCCTCCGCCGCATCGCAGCCGGCCACGGGAGGCAGGAGCACGAGGCACGACCGGCGCTGGTTTGGGCAGCTGGAGCAAGAAGGCCAGAGGTTGAAGAAGCACTACGGCCGTTGGATGGACATCGTGCGGTCACTGGAGCTAGAATCGTGCATATTCACTAAGTTGACAAAGCCCTCCATCCCCGTCAACTTAGTAGGCCCACAAGTCAGCCTGCCACTATACTGGGTCCCAGCTAACAGGGGGCGTATTCATTTTTTTGTGAGTAATAAGGAGGCACTTCCTTGCATGCGAAGATATAGCTGGTGGGTCCGAGCTGTCAGCAACAGTAACGTTTTTTTTCGCGAAATACAGAGGCCCTTTCAGTGGGTCCCTGATGTCAGGTGGAGGAATCATTATTTTGCGCGTAATAAGGAGGCATTTCCTTGCGTGTGGCCGTGGACCCAGCTGTCGGCCTCTCCACGTACAGTCCACTTCAGATGCATGTCGGTCGTTGACCACGTTGACCAGGCCGCACCGAGAGCACCAAGGTGGTGGACGACGGTGAGGCCTAGGAAGGGAACGACACGGATGCAGGGAAGACTCGGCAGTTGTTTCCCACGCGGAGGGGAGTACGACTGTACGAGGGTTTACTGGTTCGTCTGCCGTCGCCGGAGAATAACAGCAGGTGTGGGTGAGTAGAGGGATGGCTAGGCCAGCGATGGGAGTACGGTGGAGCGGTGAGGCCTGCGCGGCAGCACAGCCGACCGCGAGGAGGAGGGAGCTGACAGTCCCGCCGGCGCTTGTTTGAGCGGCTGGAGCAGGAAGAGCGGAGATTGAAGAAGCACGACGGCTGTTGGATGGCCATCCAACAGTCACTGCTTGTGCGTCAACCTTTTTTAGGAAAGCCTCAAATCTGTGGAAAACAACATACAACCCATCTGCCATTATTTCTAATAATTTACAGCCCATTTTCTAATTATTAAGGTTTTTTGGAGCCCATATTCTTTTTGTTAGCATTACAGCCCATATTGTGGCCACGGTTAAAAAATTATATGAAATTTTGCATATTTTGGTGCGGTCCGAACTGTTTTTAATCCCGAAATTTCGACTCACATTCAAACTGATTTTAAAATAAATGTATATCAATATAAAATCCAACAAATTCTCCATGCATAAAAATTAGTGTAATATAAAATCTCAAAATGAAAAAAAGATATTTGAAACTAATTGCCGGTTTGATGTGTTTTAAAAATGTATAGCCCATTTCTCATTACTGATGGGCCATTTTCTCGGCCAACCGAATGAAAGCTCTCCTCATCTTGAAAGATTTGCAGCCCAACAGGCCTGACAAAGTGACTTACTTGGAAAATCACAAAAAAACTGGGCTATGGCCGTGGACCGAGCTGTCAGCCTCTCCACATACAGTACTCTTCCGATAGAATGTCGTTGACCACGTTGACCACGCTGCGCCGAGAGCACCAAGGCGGTGGACGACGGAGAGGCCTAGGAAGGGGACGACGCGGAGCCGGGGAAGACACGGCAGTGGATGCCCACGCGAAGAGGAGTACGAGGGTTCACTGGTTCGGCTGCGGTGTGAGGCTGCCGTCGCCGCAGGGCCTGGCTAGCGGTGGGAGTAGTAGGGGGCGATGAGGCCTCAACGGTAGCACAGCCGGCCACTGGAGGCAGGAGTAGGCGGTCTCCCCGGCGCTGGTTTGGGCGGCTGGTGCAAGAAGAGCAGCGATTGAAGAAGCAGCAGGACCGTTCGATTCAAATCCAATGGTTACTGCTGCTAGAATCGTTTGTTGACTAAGTTGACAAGCCCTGCGTACGCGTCAACTTAGTGGGCCCACAGGTCAGCCTCCTAACCGGTGCGCCCCAGCTGTCAGTGGGAGGAATCATTTTTTTCACGTAATAAGGAGGCAGTTGATTGCGTGCGGCCAGGCCAGCGGAGGGAGTAGGGTGGGCTGGGGAAGCCTGCACGGCATCACAGGCCACAAGAGGAGGGAACAGGCAGTCCTGCCGGCGCTAGTTTAGGCGGCTGGAGCAGGAAGATCAGAGATTGAAGAAGCACGTCGTCCGTTGGATGGACATCCAACAGTCACTGCTGCTAGAATCGTGTGTTCACTGACAAAGCCTTGCGTAAACAAGTCAGCCTCGAAATCTATGGCATGTACAACCCATTTGCCATTATTTTTATAATTTTTACTCATTTTCTAATTCATATGGAATTTATTGTAGCCTGTTTTCCATTTTTAGAATTGCTGGCCATTTTCTGGTCAGTACCAGGGTCAAAAAATTAACTAAATATGCGGGAAATTTTGAAAAAATTCACAAATTTTTGTTGGGGAACAAAATATTCTTAATCCAAAAATTAATAGCCATACTAAAACAAATTTAAAAATAAATTAGTACTATGTCATGTTAAATCCAATGAAATACGTATAAGATATCAGTGAAGAACAAAAACAAAAAAAGAAACTTATATCCCATTTGCTATAATTTTTTTTGGAATTTTCTACCCCTTTTGATATTACTTTTAACAGACATTGACCATACTCTTAAGCCAGGCCGGAATGCATCCCTCCTCGTCTTGAAAGATTTGCAGCCCAGTAATTCGGAGAAAACAAATAGGCCTAGCTTGGGTATTCTTCAAAAAGAAATACTGGGCTACCTATTTTCCCAAAGAACTAGTGCATGAGCATTTAGCTTTATTTATTTATTTATTTATTTATTTACTTATTTATGTTTAGGGGACCATGAGCATGAACCTGGGCCGGGTTCATGTGAGAGCCTCCCTTCTAGTTAATTATGGGCTTCTCTATTGGGCCTTCATCAGTGGGTTGCATGTTATCAACAAGTGGAAAATGTGTTCCATACGAAAAATAGTATGCGCTAATGTGATGGCCTGGCTTATTAGGGATGATAGACTACTAATATCAATAAGGAATTCCTTCTTTTCCGGAAGCTCATTTGGATAGAACTCCAAAGTTAAGCGTGCTCAACTTGGAGTAGTGTCAGGATGGGTGACCGACCGGGAAGTTGCTCCTGGGTGCACATGAGTGAGGACAAAGTGCGCAGAAAAGACTAGTATTGATCTATGGGGCCAGTCTAGATCCCGCCAGGAGTAACGACCACCGGCGGGTGTGTCTGGGGCGTTACAAGTTGGTATCAGAGCCGACCCTCGCGGTTACACGGATGTTTGCGGACAGGTGCACCGTCATGTTGTTCATGACGTTTGTGACCCGTCGTGGCACACGACATGGTACATGTACCGGACTGAATGCACAGACGTATGTGCCAAGAGGGAACGTTCCTGTGGCCCGACGAGGACGTCGGTTCCTCTGAGTGGGGGTGTATGTGATGGCCTGGCTTATTAGGGATGATAGACTACTCATATCAATTAGGAATTCCTTCTTTTCCAGAAGCCCATTTGGGCAGAACTCCAAAGTTAAGCGTGCTCAGCTTGGAGTAGTGTCAGGATGGGTGACTAACCGGGAAGTTGCTCCCGGGTGCACACGAGTGAGGACAAAGTGCGCAGAAAAGACTAGTATTGATCTGTGGGGCCAGTCCAGATCCCGCCAGGAGTAACGACCACCGGCGGGTGTGTTCGGGACATTACAGCTACGTACGGTACGGGGCACTAAAGGATCGAACCGTGCAACGACTTCCAAAACATTGTGTTTATCGTTCTAACAACACATTTATTCAACCAACAGACGAAATATACTACTGATTGTACATTGAAAACAGCAGCAGCAACCAGGGCTGGGGGTGCAACAGAAGCAGTAAGCAGGCCAGAAGAGTGAAGACCTCCATGAGCATCCACGAGCATCCAGCTGCCGCGACCGTCGACGAGCACCATCCAAGACGTGTTCATGCCGACTCAGTACATACCGTTAATGTAGTTGAGGCTGACGGGGATCGGATCGCAGTCAAGGGGGTTGATGCTCGCCACCCTATGATCGTTATGCTGTGTGACATGCCGTTTCTGAAGATCAGGCGGCATCAGCAAGAAAGGAGCTGGCTTAAAAAGCTCCTTCCTGAGGGCTTTGAGTAAACGGTACAGTCCCGACGAGCACGCGGCGAGCGGCATGGTACTGAGATTGTCCACATGCGAAACAATGAGCTTGATTACCTTTGTGGGGAGCGAATTCCAGCCACTCTTCCGGCGGACGCTGCTCAGTTCTGCCATTGTTAGTGCTTGGATTTCAGACGAGGGGGGGGGGGAGGCACCTTAGCGGGGATGGAAGATTGGACGAGATTATGTGCGGACAAAGATGGAGAAGCGAATATGTGCTGTGGGAAGTGGACAGGTGATGATGACTACAGCATGCCGCTTGACTTACGAGACACATACCAGCAGCGTAGGGTCATGTCGATGCCAGACAACTTGCTTGAGTGATCACAATACTGGTACTCAGTGCTATGCCCTAACTTGCTTGAGTAGAGTAGTAGAGTAGGACTCTGCTCTACTACTAGCACCGGAGGAGTAGTATATTCTAATCTAAAATAGTTACAAACTTCAATGCCCGAGCATGGAACGACTACGAACCGTGCTCAAAGACCGTGTCTACGTGGTGTTTGGACATGTGCGACAACCTCAACGCCAACGGTGCTGCTCCCGTTGCACCGTATGTGTTTCTGTCCTTCCTGTTCAAAATCGCTCAATGTAATCCGCTGTCTAAGCATGTGGAGACTTCCATGCAGGATCTTGCTCTATTGGAGTATTGCGCATGAATAAAAGTGTATCCGTTTATGGTTTAGTCTAGAATCTTCCATGTATGAATTTTTACTACAGTACTGGTGAAAGACTTACGATGAACCATTTCTTACATCTCCTCTGCCCGCTTGCAAGTCATCCTGATTTAATCCCTCCATCTAGGTGTATAAGGGCATGGTTAATATTACTTAATAGTATAGCCAACTGTTGACTATAAGAAAGTGCCATGTCATCTGTAGCCAACATGTATAACAATCGATACTCAAAAACTAATTCTTAAAGATCATTTCTTGCAAAGCACAATAAGTGTTATTTCTTCACAAGTTTTGGATGCAAGTTTTGGGCACCTTACTACTATAGATTAGTACGACCAACATTATATATAGTACGATAAATGCTGATGCATGTCACCTAAAATTATATCATTCAAAACTATGTTCAAATACGAATCCAATGATATAGTTTTTGTTGACATGCACTAACATTTTGTTAGTTAAATCTTTAGTCAAATTCAATGGGGGACTAATAAACCACGACCGATGTAGTACAAGTGTAGAGGGCGGCGCTGCACGGGAGTCTCACCTCTCACCCCGCTCGTGGCGCGACAGTAAAGCCGTCATATCACAAAACCCAACCCCTCCGAGTAATAAGTGGCCTGGTAAAATAAACGGACAAGCAACCATCACATCCCTCCATCTTTTTTGCATTTCATCTCTCTGCATTTACTTTCTCCGGTTCATCTCGCACATTCGATCCCTAGCTACTACTCCTAGGACCAGTTCTTTTGGCGGCTTCCCCAGCTTTTCCCACAAGACTAGTCACAGTGGAGAGTAACAATAAGGCACCTCACTCATTTATTTAGGCTTCTAAACTACTACTCCGTCCTGGTTTATTCCTCACCATTGTAATTTGTGCTAAATTTTGACCAAAGATTTAACTGGTTTATTCCTCACCATTGTAATCCCTCCGTCTAGGTGTGTAAGTCATCTTACAAAAACCAAATAATCCCAAAACACTTAGGCACGGTGCATTAACTTCTACCTAGTTTCTTATTTCTTGACATATCAACCAATAAGAGATAAAGAGTGTGCATGCTTTTAATGACTTGAGATGTCAAACACGACATGCAGTGGTTAGTTCATTGCATGCAATACTATTAATTAGCAAATAAACATTAACATTTCTTGTTTTCTCCTCGGTCACGGTGCACAGCCTAAGATGACTTACTCACCTAGACGGATGGAGTAGTGCATGTGACATGCACTAACATTTCATTAGTTAAATTTATGATCAGAATTTGACACAGATTACAATTGGGACCAATAAACCAGGATGGAGGTAGTAGTTATGGGATTACTAATCTAGAAGCCTAAAAGAACCGGCCCCTGGTACTCCTACTAGTAGTAGTACTCAAGTTGGAATTCCAATTGCACGACACAACTTGTTAGGCAAAAAAATGATACAGGGTGTAGGAAGCGGTTTGAGAATTTGCATGCCTTTCCAACCAGTGAGATACTTCGTACAAAGTATGACAGAGAAATAACCACAGAGAAGGATGCTAAAAGTAAACAATCAAACGAGCATTTTTGCATTTGTTTTGCATTGAATCGTTTCACAAGCTTGACTAGTGATGTTTTTCTACTTTTACAAAAACCGCATCGTAATGTTAAAACGTGCATTTGCACGTACTCCCTCCGCCCGGGTTTATTAGGCCTGAAGACAGCTTCTCTTAGACCAAGACACATAGTAATTTTCTCACATTAATTCTTCCATTCCACTCCCAATGCACTCTCTCACATGCATGCAGCCAATGAAAAAGCACACATGAAGTGTACTAACTTTCCAGCCATGGCACCAACAACAATAGCTTTCAATACAACCAATGAAATGGTTGCATGCATGCACCTTTCCAACGCGGGGCCTTATGCATGCACGTACATAAGTAATAGTAGTACTCCCTCCGTCTAGGTGTATAAGTCTTCCCTCCTTCTTGGTCACGGTGCACAACCAAAGATGACTTATTGACCTGGACGGAGGGAGTAGCACAGTCTGCAAGCATATATCGAGAGAGACGTGTAGTGCGATAGTATATAGTAATGTTTGTGCTATATGCACGTACTTGCAAAATGTGTACGAATACACAAGGTTTCCAAACTTTCCCTTTTACATACTTAATTAAGGACACTAAAAATTCCTGAACGTTCGGGATTTATCATTTGCGTCCCAAAACTAATGAGATCGCCTTACGAAACAAAAAATATACTCCTCCTAAAAGCCACGGCGCTCGGAGGAGCGCTTGCGGCGCGCCACGAGTGCCCTGGTGCGCAGCCGTTTCCCAGCGCGCCGACACAACACCTCTTCCTCAGCCTCACAACTCGCGAGGTGCTGATTGGCGGCTTGCCGGTAGGCGAGCGCAATCTCACCGGTGTGGTGATCCGGCGCCAACAGGTACTCCTCCTTGCTGGAAGCATGCACCCGGTCCACGTACCGCCAAGCGTAGATGAGGCGCTTGGGCCTGACTGCACTCAGGGCGTCGGCACGGGCGTCCTCCGCCACCCACACGGCCCTCACATGAGCCTTCTGCCAAAGAGCCAATTGCCCGACTCTCTTGGACGCAACATAGGCCTCCCAGGTAGCTTGTTCCACGGTGCGCTTCTCTTCCTCGGCCTTCTTCTCCGCCTCTATTTTGGCGCGCTCTGCTGGAGGCAAAGCCTCCCACAAGGCGACATCCATTTCTTTGCAAAGCTCCTCAAGGCTGGGGGGCTCGGTGGGCAGCGCGGCGTTCTCCTCGTAGCGGGGAGCCGACGCATCCTATGGCGCACGTGCTGGCGAGATTGGGAACGCCGACGCGTCCACCTCGACTCGTCGCAACAAGGAGAGTAACACTGACGCGTCCTCCTCGACTAGTGGTGGGGAGGGAGTCCTGGATTAGGGGGTCTCCGGACAGCCGGACTATCTCCATTGGCCGGACTGTTGGACTATGAAGATACAGGATTGAAGACTTTGTCTCGTGTCCGGATGGGACTGTACTTGGCGTGGAAGGCAAGCTAGGAAATACGTATATGGATATCTCCTCCTTTGTAACCGACCTTGTGTAACCCTAACCCTCTCCGGTGTCTATATAAACTGAAGGGTTTTAGTCCGTAGGACAACAATCACAACATACAATCATACGATAGGCTAGCTTCTAGGGTTTAGCCTCTCTGATCTCGTGGTAGATCTACTCTTGTAACACCCATATCATCAATATTAATCAAGTAGGACGTAGGGTTTTACCTCCATCAAGAGGGCCCGAACCTGGGTAAAACTTCGTGTCCCTTGCCTGCTGTTACCATCCAACCTAGACGCACAGTTCGGGACCCCCTACCCGAGATCTGCCGGTTTTGACACCAACATTGGTGCTTTCATTGAGAGTTCCGCTGTGCCATCGCCACTAGGAAGGATGTCTCATCCCATCTTTAAAGACGGAACTATCACTGAGGGAGCTGTGGCTATCGGCCAAACTCTCCGGCTAGGTGGTTTTCTTATGACCGCATGTTCGGCCACTGCACCGACGATGACTTCTCGGGTCATCGAAAGCAATCTTCACATCAACTCGGAACTCGCCGAGCAGTTAGATCCAATGGAGCTCTCTTCCCTGAACGAGCTCTTGGATCGTATCGCCGCCCTGGGAGTCGCTACAGACTACGATCAGATTGGGCCTAAACCCGATCTAAGAGAAATTAACTCTCCCCAGGTCACCCATCATGTTGCAGTAGTGGAAGAACAATGTGGCAACCCTTCATCTATCTTAAGGACTGGCTACATCCGGATTCCCGATCCCTCCAAGCAGGATACTCGCGAAGGGGAGGATGTCACTCAAAGCCCGAACCCAGAATCAGGCAGCGGGCTAGATTTACCGGAAAACATCCAATAATCAATCCTTCGAGTTCGGAAACTCCTTGGCCACTGAGCCTCAGATTGGGTGAGGATTCGGATTCAATTCCACCCACCCACCCAAACATACACGATCTATCCCAAATTAGGCAAGAGCCCGAAGAAACAGTACACCATTACTGGGCTAGATTCCTCCTAGTCAAGAACAAGATAAAAGACTGCCACGAGGAAGACGCAATTTCATTCTTCTGCAATAATTGCACGGACAAGGGAATCCTCAACGCCATAAGTCGTCGCGAAATTACACGCTTTGCCGACTTGGTGTCCATAGTACGAAAGTACTGTGCGATTGAAAGTGCCTGGAAAACCGAAATACAATTTTGGGATAATCCGGCCCTGAATACAAACCCAATCCGAAATAAAAGGGTGCATTATCACAATACACCTGGGTTAACTACCAAAAAGCAAAAGCCCTCTACGGGGCAAGGAACCATACTGTAGGGATGGCTCAATGGACCCTGCAAAATTCATAGTACAGCAGATGCAATACCAACGCACAGCCTTAGAGCATGCTGGATACTCCGGCAGGTGGCCAAAAGTGGCGAGGATCTACTCCTCCCAAAAACCACAGAGCACCACCCCAAGAACAACAATATGGTCTTAACGGTCTTTGAGACCTTCACGTCAAATAATAGACGGAAGCGAACACTCCGCAACACGTCCGAAATCTGCCACATAGCAGAAACAAATCCTTGGAGCGACACGGCTATTACCTTCAATGCTAGCGACGAACCTAAATTCCGAACAGCCCGAGTGCCAGCCGCACTGGTCCTTAGTCCAATTGTGGACGGCTTTCGACTCACCAAGGTACTCATGGATGGCGGCAGCGGATTAAACCTCATCTATGAGGAAACTCTTCAAAAGATGGAAATAGACTGGAGCCGCATTAAGCAAAGCAGCACAACCTTTAGAGGAATCATCCCCAGTCGGGAAGCACGCTGCGCTGGAAAAATCACACTAGACGTGGTATTCGGCACGCTGGATAACTACAGGTCCGAAGAAATTACATTCCAAGTGGCCCCGTTCAGCAGCGGATACCACGCTCTACTAGGGCGGGAGGCGTTTACAATCTTCCAAGCGATACCCCATTACGGGTACATGAAGCTCAAAATGCCCGGGCCCAACGGAATCATCACTCTTGTTAGTGATCCGGACATAGCACTCCGCGCCGAAAATAAGACAGCTGCACTAGCCCTTGAGGCACTATCTGAAGCCCTAGCGGCCGAAGAACTAACTGCACTGCGCTCCACGGTGAACATGGACGATGTGATACTCGATAAAAGATCCAAGTCCACCTCCTTTAAGGCGGCGGACGAAATAGCCAAATTCCAAGTCCATCCAATGGACCCTACAAAAACAGCTTCCATCGGGGCACAATTAAACCCTGATGTCGACGCCGCACTACGAGAGTTCCTACGCGAGAACTGGGACATTTTTGCCTGGCACCCTTCAGACATGCCAGGAATCCCACACAGGCTGGCTGAACACAGCCTAAATATCCTAAAAGGATTCAAGCCAGTCAAGCAGGCTCTTCGACGTTTCTCCGAACCTAAAAGACAAGCCATGGGAGAGGAACTAGCCAAGCTATTGGAGGCCGGATTCATCAGAGACATAAAACATCCGGACTGGCTAGCAAACCTGGTGATGGTACCTAAGAAGGACAAATCCTGGCGCTTGTGCGTCGATTTTAAGGACCTTAACAAGGCCTGCCCAAAGGATCCCGCCCCCTCCCCGCATCGATCAAATCATCGATGCTACCGCAGGACATGACTCATTGTGTTTCCTCGACACATACTCCGGCTACCATCAAATCAAAATGGTGGAGCCAGACCAAACCGCAACAGCATTCATCACACCATACGACCCATTCTGCTTCAACACAATGCCCTTCGGGCTAAAAAACGCCGGTGCAACATATCGGCGCATGATTCAGACATGCCTGGCAAACCAGATCGGCAAAATAGTGGAGGCATACGTGGATGATGTGTTTGTTAAAACCAAGCATGTCGAAACTCTAGTAGACGACTTGAGGCTCACATTCGACAACCTCCGAACATATGACATCAAGCTCAATCCAGAAAAATGCGTTTTCGGCGTACCAGCAGGAAAGCTCCTGGGATTCATTGTCTCCAGTAGAGGTATTGAAGCTAATCCGGCCAAAATTCGAGCATTGTCATAGTTGGATACCCCAACAGACCTCAAACAAATATAAAAATTAACTGGATGCGTGGCGGCTCTAAGCCGCTTTATCTCCCGCTTGGGAGAAAAGGCATTACCCCTTTATCGCCTCTTCCGGCGCACTGAACACTTTGAGTGGACGGACGCTGCCACGGCCGGACTCAACAAAATATAGGCCATATTGGCAACAAACCCAGTCCTGGCCGCGCCAAACATTGGCGAACCAATGCTATTATACATTGCGGCAACTCATCAAGTAGTAAGCGCAGCGCTTGTCGTCGAGCGAGAAGTGGACGGACACAAATTTCCCCTTCAAAAGCCGGTTTACTACATGTCCACTATCCTTACTCCATGCAAATCACGGTACTCGCATTATCCAAAGATAGCGTACGCGGTATTCATGGCATCCCGGAAGCTGTGACACTACTTTCAAGAGTGTTCGATAACGGTAGCCTCGGAAGTACCACTTAACGATATTATAAGCAACCACGACGCGATGGGCCGGATTGCCAAATGGGCCATTGAGCTCCTCCCGTTCGACATAACTTACAAGCCATGGCAAGCTATTAAATCGCAAGTTTTGGCTGACTTCGTCGCTGAATGGACGGAAGCCGAACTCCCTAAAGAGTACGACACATATTCAAACTGGATCATGCACTTCGACGGCTCCAAAATGTTGGCTGGTCTGGGGGCTGGCATCGTTTTGACATCCCCAACAGGAGACACCGTTCAATATGTACTACAGATAATGTATACGGACTCCAACAACGCAGCCGAATATGAGGCCCTTCTACATGGTCTTCGGATGGCAGTATCCATGGGCATTCAACGCCTAGAGGTGCACGGGGATTCAAACCTCGCGATATCCCAAATAAATGGAGACTTTGATGCCAAGGATCCAAAAATGTCCGCTTATCGCAATGCAGTCCTAAAAATGCCAGCTCGGTTCGAGGGGCTTGAATTTCACCATGTGGCTCGGGAAAACAATCAGGCGGCGGATATCCTCGCCCGCATTGGTGCAAAACGCGGCGCGGTACCTCCCAACATTTTTCTGGAAAGGCTTTTCAAGCCATCCGTAGCATGGGAAGGGGACACCGGTAACAACAGTCCGGACCCGGCCAAAATACCCGATACCGAACTCTGTGACACAATCGAAGGCTCCGCCACCGAAATAACACAATCAGCCCACGAAATAATGGCCATTATTGCCTCGTGGGCAGAACCATTCCTGGCCTACCTAATTAGACAGGAACTTCCGGAGGACCACAATGAGGCACGCTGCATAGTGCGGCGATCCAAAGCCTACAGGGTCCATGAGGGAGAATTGTATGAAAAAAGCGCTACCGGAGTCCTTCAAAGGTGCACCTCCGAAGAGGAAGGGCGGAATCTTTTGGCAGAAATTCACGCCGGACTCGGTGGCCATCACGCCGCAGCCCGGGCTCTTGTAGGCAAGGCCTTCCGCACATGATTTTATTGGCCAATGGCCCGGTCAGATGCACAGGACTTGGTCCAACGCTGCACCGGTTGCCAGCTCTTTGCAAATCAAAGCCACATGCCACCCACCTCCCTCCAAACGATCCCCATTACATGGCCCTTCGCGGTCTGGGGGCTTGACATGGTCGGACCCCTTAAAGGGGGAACCCACAAGAAAAAAATACTTATTGGACATGGTGGACAAATTCACCAAATGGATAGAGGCTAAACCGGTAAAAACAGACGAATCCGGACTGGTGATAGATTTCATATCCGGGGTTGTACACCGTTACGGTGTCCCCCACAGCATCATCACTGATAATGGCACGAACTTCATGGCCGGCGAGGTAAAACTCTGGTGCAGCAAAATGGGCATCAAGCTCGATTACGCTTCAGTCTATCACCCACAAACCAACGGTCAAGTCGAATGAGCAAATGGTCTTATAATGAGCGGCATTAAACCCCGATTAGTGCGCTCCCTAACAGAGTCCGATACGCACTGGTAGAGGAGCTCGACTCCGTACTCTAGGGACTGCGGACCACGCCGAATTGTAGTACCGGATATACAGCATTTTTTATGGTGTACGGCGCAGAGGCAGTCCTGCCCTGTGACATAATTCATGACTCACCTCGAGTGCGCATGTACGAAGAAAGAGAAGCCGAGCTCGATCGGCATGACGGCCTGGACACATTGGAGGAAGAGCGCAACGTAGCCAAAGCCCGTTCCGCATTTTACCACCAGTAGGCTCGCAGATACCAAAGCAGAGAAGTACGGGCCAAAACTTATAACGTTGGCGAACTAGTTCTACGGCTGCCGGATAAGAAAAAGAACAAGCTCGAGCCCAAATGGGAAGGTCCCTTCATTATCGACCAAGTTCTGACCGGTGGAGCGTACCGACTGCGGGATGCATGGACCAGTCGACTCGAGCCGAACCCATGGAACGCAGCCAGGCTCCGAAGATTCTACGCCTAGCTTCGGACTTTACGTTAGTCCCCTAACTTCATCCATTTTCTGCATATGCATCATCTATCTTGTTTCCCTTTCTTTCTTTTTATTTCCCTAGGCCTTCAAGGATCACCTTGTGCCTCACTCATACATCATAGATGCGCTAGCCGCACTCTTCATACCTGGGGGCTTCTCTCATAGAAGCTTAAATTATTTACCTGGGCCCAACGCCGAACACATGTGTTATACTTCTGCATGTACCTTTTTTCACCATTATATGCATCGATATGACTTAAGTTTTGGCCAAGCTGGGTTGCCTGGCTCTTGTATTTATGCCCTACGTTCCCGTTAATTCGGCTAGGGCATAAGGGGAGCACCTCTGCGATTGTTACCGCCGGGTCAGACGGACGTGTACCTCAGACTGGGTGAAGCCAAAAGCTAGCGTTCTTAAGAGAATATTCAGTCGGTGAACAAAAGATGACTTTTATTTATTATCCATATCTGCCCCCAAACGTTTTCACTGCGCTTCTTGTCGCAGTCCGGACATGCACTTTAGGGCATGCCTACCCAGCGAAAGGAACCCTTAACGGAACTATTCTCTCTGGAAGATGTTTCTTACTACCCATGTAATATAACATAACTAGTTGGGCACTTGTCTGATAAAGCACTAATGACCCCTACGCCTGGTCTCCACGCATGCCCCGGTTATACTTATATAACCGAGAGAGTATTCGGATACACTCCGGACTGTCGGGTCCCGAGGTTGAAGCGAAAAGGTCCGCCATGACAAACAATCTACAATCCGGCTAGAAGACATCATATATGTCACTTTAAAATTACATAGTCAATTTGACTGGTTGAATTCCTCTTCAATGCCCTCCAATAGGCTGTCTAGTCTACAGTCCTGTTGGGAATACTTTGCGGCCAATTCTACTTGGCTGTACACTAAATTCATGGGGATCTCCTCGCCATCAGGCCCCACAGGTCCAACTTCGGCCATGTGGTTCGGGTCAGCCTTCGTGTACCGTGTCTTCACCATTGCCCAAGCTTCCCTGGCGCCCTGACGGCAGGCCGATATCTTCCATAATCGGAAACGCCGCCGTGCTCCCTTCAGATTTTCTGCAAGCTCTCCAAGGCCTTCGGGTATGGAGACGGACGGCCACAAGGCCTAGGCAACACCTTGCATCACCTGCCGAACTCGTTCGTGCAACTGTGCAAGATCGGGAAGAAGATCACCCGTTGAACTAGGCATCTCCTCGGCAGGACGACCTGTTAGCATACCTACAGAAATAACTCTGTCAGCCAGCTTCCTCGCCGAACTCTTTTTCAAAGTTCGTTCAAGCACTTACTAAATATGCCGCATCGAAGCCGCCGATTCTCCTTAACAGAGTCCGACAGTTGGGCATGAACATCTTTTAGTTCCACGCCCAGCTTGGTGTTGGCATCTTGGAGATCATTCTTCTCCTGCCTCACCCTTGTAAGCACGCTCTCGCCGGCCTTCAGCTGGCGTATGAGCTGTTGCTTATCCGGATTCACTCCAGCGTCATCTGCAATTTTATCATCAAATCTGCATATAAAGCCGCACTCTAATATGATACTTATCATTTGATGGATATGATACTAGAGGGGGTCTCTTTGGGCTCCCCTGCTGCGGCCATTGCGGCCTGGAGTTGGGCTTTGCTCTCTTCCAGCTCCTGGGACAGTTGAGTATTCTTTTCTGTAAGAACCTACATAACAAATGATCCTTAAATCAGTTATCCTAGCTGTTTCAAGTCTCAGGGGCTACTGATATATATAATCATCAATTTTTCTCACCCGTATGTCTTTTACATACTGCTCCATGGCTCTGGCTAGACCATTTTGAGCGGCACGGAGGTGCGCGTCTCCCGAGTTGAAGGCATCCAATGCCTCTTGGGAGAAACAAGCGTCACGAAGAATAGTCCGGCGACGCCTGTGGTTCATGGCACTTTCCACCTCGAAATGGGTGGCGGACAGTCTATCCGTATCCTCTGTTGGAGGAGCACCCGGCGCACGCCTTGTACTCGTTCCCACCTATGAGTCCGGCCTTGGAGCCTGGCTTGTGGAGGCGTGATTGGTAGCCTCTCCGGGCATAGTCTGGCGAGCGCTCTTTTTCCTGAAAAGAAGGCATGGGCGTTAATATGCCTCTGTAACTAATGTCTTGCAATAAAGATGGCGCGCCATACCGCTGCATCGGTGCCTCAATCCGGACTGCGGATCTTTTCAGCCTGCCTGGCCTAGCGGCCCCTTGTTGGCTAGTTGCCTCAGGCTCGGCCTTCTGCCCCAAGGACCTCCCCTGCAAGACACGGCTGTTATACGGTAATAGAAAAAAAAAGCACAAGGACGGATCCCTTTTTAAGTGCTGGGATTTCGGTCTCAATCACCTGTGAGGCTGGAACTAGCCCAGGGTAATCGGCCGTAATGGCCACCAAGGTATTGTCATTACTCCCTTGGTAAAAAAAACCCGTCGATCAGCTCCACGGATATGTCCGGATCCTCCTGGGAGGCCGGGTCAAGGGACCGTCCAGGGTCCTCGGGCTGTGGAGGAGGGCTGTTTATCTCCTTTACGGCCTGGCGCAGCTCCTGCGATGAAATCGCCTGAATGAATACTTAAGCTACGGGAATACGAAATGGATGGGCGAGAAAAAGTCTCCGCTTACCCAGCTCGAAGGATTGTACATAGAGAATCCGCCCTGCGGGTTGACACGGAGGAATTCCTCCTCTTCTCCCTTGTACAAAGTGGACAAGATCTTTGTTAGGTCAGTAGCCGATCCCGGCCCTTTGCGGCCGTGGCGGGTGGCGTTGTCCTCCCCATTGAAGTCGCACATGGGGTGGCCTCTATACTGGAGCAGCTGCACCCCCGCATAATGCATATATCCATGACCTTGATCATGGTCAATCCGGATCGAGCTAAAGAGCTTATCCGGCTCATCAGATAAAGAATGTCCCGGTCGTCTTCCTCCGGAGGGCTCCGTGGATGCCAGCTCTGGCGCTTCTTCAAAGGGGCGTTGTCAAACTCAGGAAGGCCGATCTGAATAGGGTACAGAAGGGGGACATCTTCTATATAAAACCATTCTGAAGGCCAGTCTTCGGACGTCTTCTTTGGGGTCCCGGATAGGTATCCGGTCCCAGCAATACGCCACACTTCGGCTCCGCCCACTTGATATATTGATCCCTTCTTAGAACGGGGCACAAGGCAGAACAACTTCTTCCACAAAGCGAAATGAGCCTCACAGCCCAAAAATAACTCGCAAAGGGCTACGAATCCCGTGATATGCAGCAGGGAGGCAGGCGTAAGGTTGTGCAGCTAGAGGCCATAGAACTCCGGAAGCCCCCGGAGAAACGGGTGAATTGGGAATCCGAGCCCTCTTACCAGATAAGGGACAAGGCATACACGCTCTCCCTTGGAGGGATTGGGACGGCTCTCTGCTTGCTCTCCGCCATTGTAGGTGGCAAGCCCGGCTCGAACCGGGACCAGGTACGCTGGGGAAAGAAATCCCTTGGACTGAAGCATCACCAATTTGCTGTGCGGGATGGAACATCTCTCCCAATCTCCAGGCTTGGAACTAGGTGTGCAAGAGGAGGAGCTACGTCGACCGACCATGGTGGAATGGATCTCTGTCGAGCACGCTCCGATGAAGACTCGGCAAGGGAGGATGATGTGATTTGGATCTGAATCCTTGCCTTTTTAAATAGGTGGCTCATTTACATAGCTAGGGGGGTAGATGTGAAAACACCCTGGCTCTTCACATTCGCTCGACACGTGGAAAGTGGCCATTATTGGGCGTAGAAGTCAAGGAGTACAAACCATCACAAGGAACCGGACATTATTTTGATAGGTACACAGAATTTGGAGAAGGAACCCGCCTTGCAATGCCGAAGACAACTGCGCGTCGTATTCGTCGTCATTGAAGCCTGGTTCGGGGGCTACTGAGGGAGTCCTGGATTAGGGGGTCTCCGGATAGTCGGACTATCTCCATTGGCCGGACTGTTAGACTATGAAGATACATGATTGAAGACTTCGTCTCGTGTCCGGATGGGACTCTACTTGGCGTGGAAGGCAAGCTAGGCAATACGTATATGGATATCTCCTCCTTTGTAACCGACCTTGTGTAACCCTAACCCTCTCCGGTGTCTATATAAACCGAAGGGTTTTAGTCCGTAGGACAACAATCACAACATACAATCATACCATAGGCTAGCTTCTAGGGTTTAGCCTCTCTGATCTCGTGGTAGATCTACTCTTGTAACACCCATATCATCAATATTAATCAAGCAGGACGTAGGGTTTTACCTCCATCAAGAGGGCCCGAACCTGGGTAAAACTTCGTGTCCCTTGCCTCCTGTTACCATCCAGCCTAGACGCACAGTTCGGGACCCCCTACCCGAGAACCGCCGGTTTTGACACTGACAGGCGGCGAGGAACGGAACAGCGACGTGTCGTGGCGAGGAGCGGAACGCCGACGCGTCCTCCTCGGCTAGTGGCGGTGAGGAGCGGAACACCGACGCGTCCTCCTCGACTAGTGGCGGCAAGGAATGGAACGGCGACGTGTGACCATCCGCGCGGTGCAGCGAGGGGATCCTAGGGCTTGGCAGGGGCGATGCCATGGTGGTCGACGTGAGAGGGAGGGGGAGATAGCGATGAACGTGAACATGAGGGGGAGGAGATAGCGATGTCGTGGGAGGCGCAGTATTTATAGCAAGCAATGGCACACCTACGTAAGATATGGACTGAGCTGCACTGACTTAACTGCAGGTCCAGTTGCGTCACTGACATGTGGGCCAGACCCTTGTTGGGCCCATATGTCAGTGACCCAATGCACCTATAGTTAAGTAACAGCTACGTGGGCATATTTGTTGGAGTAAATTACGGGGGAGCAAAGGGGTGGAAATATTGCTGGTCACAATGGATTGGACGAGCGTGGGGGGAGGAGAGTCATGCATGCAGATTAAATTAACCCCACTAAAAAACGATATTTTAAACGTGGCTACTTGATCTGTGGCAACTGGCGAGCCACCGCGCTCCAAGTCGTTCACCTATGGTCCCGACTATCAACTCCTACGGATCAAATTATCACGCGAGCTGACTATTCATACAAAGGTGCTCTACCACGTAACCGGTACCCGCGAATGCAGCAATTGTGCACCTAGGGTTTTAGGGTTTATTTGTTAACGTCGCCTTTACGTAACACTCATGTGTGCGAGACAGCGAGAGGCCGACTGAGTGCATGCGCCTCTTCTCTTCGTATATGTACTCCACCGTTTGTCTGGTGTTCAAAAAATTATAATAACTACTAGCAATGTGCCAATGCGTTGCCACATGATCAAAGTAGATTAATACATATTCACCGATTTGATAGAAAAAAGGTCTAGTTTTGAAATACGTATATCACTAAAAGTATGTTATGTTTCACTCAAAATATATCCCTTTGGCGGTTTTGATGAGATAAGGGAGGAATGTTGTTGGTTTCAAGATTCGAGAAGTGGTATATGTCTAATTTCTGCTCTTACTAGCAAGATGCCCGTGCGTTGCATGGAACATCAAGATCTTGTGGGAGAAAAGGATGAGTGAGGGAAGGCCTTACCTGCAAATGTGATGAAGAGTGCGGGTAAATTGCCATATTTTTCCTTCCTATCCGTCAGATATAAATTGGACGACCTACATTGCAGGATGGTAGGCCCACCATCATCACCAACTCTATTTTTATCCCTACTCTTATAAAAAGCATTGTCGGTGATGATCGTGTGCCTGCCATCCTGCAATATAGGCCGTTCGATCTATATCTGACAGATAGGAAGGAAACTATGGCAATTCTGCAAAAAGATACCTACACCCCTCTCCACATTTGCAAAAAAGGCCTTCCCTCGTTCATCCTTTTCCCCCACAAGATAAACTACTCATACAAATGCATCTTGATGTTCCGTGCAACGCATGGGCATCTTGCTAGTTGTTGCAAAAAGCCCATGTGTGAGTGAGAGAGAGGGAGAGTGGAGGAGGACGGAGTGCATGCGTGACAAAGACACAAGGAGTGTGTGTGTGTGTGATAGGTATCAGCTTAAAATGAGGCGATAGTGTGTGTGTGCACGATCGAGAGGGCGTGTCTCTAGAAGGGAAGAAAAATCTACATAGATACAAGGAGCGGGAGAGAGACATGTATGCGATGGTGGAAGCACGAGTGTGCGGGTGTATAAACCTATCTAGAGGCTAGCTAGTCGATAAATGTTTTTGAGAGAAATATGAGTCGGGGTGCGAAAGCGAGAGTTTTGTGTGTGTGAGAGAGAGACAGTAGTCGGGGGGGAGTGGAAGCAGGAGTTGTGTGTGTGTCTGAGAGAGAGAGAGAGGAGACGGTAGTCGGGGTTGTCTGACCGGTAAACAAATGAATAATGTCAGTCTGGGATGGAGACGAAAAGGAGACCGCAAAAATGTTGTGTCTACAGGAGAGAGAGAGAGAGAGAGTAATTTTAGTGGTATGAGTCATATGTAGAGACATATAGGGTGTGTGAGAGAATCCCGTAGAGAGAAAGACAAAGTGAAAGACGAGTGGAGACTGTGTGTGTGGCGGTGAAAAACAAAGCGTTCGTACCGAGTGATACCAGAGAACAGTAGAGATGTGAGATATAATGAAAACCGTGTAATGTATAATGATAGGGAGAGTGTGACACTTCTCAAGGGAGACGTCGAGAGACCATGTTTGTGAGGATAGGAGAAACATGAAGTGAGCGTGGGGGTGAGCTGGAGAAAAGAGAGTGATAGCTACCTGAAGGAGCATGCATGCGAGAGAGATGGGCGTGAAAGGAGTGAACAAAAAATGGATTCAAATATTTGAATTCGAGATGATGATACATGTAATCCATACTCGAACCAAAAGTGATCTATCAAACATGCATACTCATATGAATTCACGCATATCTATGTTATTTAATATGTAGATATTACTGATCCATACATTTTAGTAGAACATAATTTGGTTAATTTTTTTCGAATTCAACCTTAAGATTTCGAGATCGTTGTATTTGTAAATCATATTATACATATAAAGGAGCAGAATTCTTTGTTGTGCTTTTGAAAGTATATATATATAAAATGATGTATATAGAATGTAATTCCAATTGAAAATGGATCCCTCCCGAAAAAATAGAATACAAACGGGATTCGAATTGAGTTGGCACAGTAAATGTGCACTCTGCAAAATTTGAACGAAGCGGGGAAAGTCACAGTAACCGCCCAAAACCAAAATCTGCAAGATGGAAATCACTACTGCCTATCCCTGCCACGCAAAGCCTATCTGATGGATTTCTATAGGTTTCGATAGGGGTAGGTTTGTAATTTCACCCAAACATGACGTAACCGCCTCTCACCTGGATTCATACATGGTGGGCACCAAAACACAGTGTGTCCTCGGCCGAAATCGACTCCCTCCCCGATTCATATTCATACACGGTGGGTGCCAAAAACAAACTCTCGTCGGCAAATATTAGGTGTATGCGAGATTACCGTCCTACCCCCAACCAACTAATGTTGCTGTGATGTAGTAGAAATTTTAAACGGGGGCTAAGTTTGTAAATTTCCTCGCATTTGAGACAAGTGCGCCGTGAATACATGGTTCCCCCTTCCTCTCTACCTCCATTTTCCCCATTCGTACTCCGTGGGCGCCAAAACACCCTCTCTACCCCAACCTCCTCCGTCCGCCACCCCATCCACCGCTGTCCTCCTCCACCATGCCGAAGCTGATACCCCGACGCCATCGTCCATTACAAGAGATCGACCTCTCTCATCCCCGGCTTCGAACCGGGATCCTTGCAACCCGTCCTCTCGCTTCATCCCCGCCGTCGTCCACCTTGCCGGCGCCACTCCTACGACCGTCTCATCCACCGCACTCCGCCGCCACCGTCTACCCTCCTAGATCTGCTTCCATGCCGCCGACAGCCATCGCTACTGCAACACCGTCAAATTATCAGCAGATGCGTACACGGCGCCGCACCAGAGGCGGTACTCTTTCGTATCTTCTCAACTTATTTATCGCAGCAAGAAAATAGATCACCACTGCTTTACTCTGATTTCTTGTCTTGGTTGCGAAGTTGCCTTTGTCCGGTTTGCACCTTCAGATCCGCCATGGCACGCTCAACACTATACTCCCAATGCTTATGGTTTTCCCCTTTTATATTCCACACTAGTTAATTCACAGTAGACTAAATTTCAAAATTGGGTCAGTCGATTTTTCAGAGCTCGCCGGAGTTCACCGGTGCGATCGAAGGGGCTTGGGTGGTTGTGGGGCCTCGCCGAATGAAGAGAACTCAACGTAGGTGGGGGTTGGGGCGGGGGTGGGGGTGGGGGTGGGGGAGGAACACAGGTGGTGGGGGCCGGTGGTCCGGCCGGTGGCCTGTCCGGTGTTCTGTATGAGAAGAATCAGAGACGAGGAAGAAGAAGGGTTAGGAGACGTAGGATCTTCATCCAACCGCCTGAAATGGTCGAGAGACAGCTCGGAGTTGCATTCTTAATGCACTCTGGTTCATCATGTGTGGGCACTGCGCAACCAACATTTTATTATCCAAAATCTGCTTGCTCTTCTTTACCATGTTCCTCTTCCGTTCTTATTTAATACGTACTCTCTCCGTTCCTAAATACAAGTCTTTGTATAGATTCCACCATGGACTACATATGGAGCAAAATGAGTGAATCTACACTCTAAAATGTATCTGGATACATCTGTATGTGATCCATAGTGGAAATCTCTACCAAGACTTATATTTTGGAACGGAGGGAGTATGATAGTAGTACAATATGTTCCTTGTACTGAAGATGAGCAGGGGCATTTGCAGTGTAGAGGTCTATACGGTCGGTTGTGATGGACACTTTGAGCCTCTTTGATTCGTAGGATCTTGTAAACATAGGAATAGGATTTGTAGTGGCCTGCCCACTTGAATCCTATAAGAATAGCAAGGAAATGTGGGGAGCTGTGTCGCCTTTGAGAGTTACACTGATATTAACAGTACTGCACCTTCACTTGAAGAGAGCTGGTATCTGAAGCCTTTCTAGTCGTACCGGCAATACTAGCACATATATTCCAGCAAGTTCCACTTTGCTGATTTTACTCTGATGCTTAAGGTTTTCCTGTTATATCTAAACTATGATTTGTGTATCTGCTTTGTGTCGCACTAGCAGCAGTCCACTCTTGAAGCTAAACACTGCAATGACTTACAAAATTGGCACCAAGGCATTGAGTGCCATTCTAGATGCAATGAAACTCATACGCTCCCCACCTGTTGATTCTTGTTCAGAATATGATCCTAATGACTATTCTAACCTCGAGGAGTCAAAGGCAGATGGCCTGCCCTGTTCAACCATCAAGGTGCCTATTATAATTTGGCAATGTTTTATTGATTGCGGGTATCTTGCATATGTTGTCTTGCATTTATTCTACTTTGTTGCACCGCCATCTGCTTAGTTTACTCATTATATATGTCGAGATGCCATGCCCATCCATTATCAATACATATTCCATCTATCATCATACCATGTTTTTCCACTCAAATGCTGTTCTTGTGCATCAGACATCAAAAAGGAAGAGGGTGATTGCCGAACCTGAAGGAGCACCAGCAAAGTCCTTGAAAAACATGGTGGTGCCGGAGAAATCAGACAGCACCCCACTTGTATTGGCTGTACAACCAGTGACACAAAACGTAGGACCGACTCCAGCAGATTGTACCCATACTTCACTGGCCACACCACTAGCCCCACCACACAGGACCTGCACTCCAGCAAAAGGTATACTAATTTCATTTGCCATAGCACCAGCTATACCACAGAAAAATCCCACTCCAGCAAAAAGTACAACAAGTCCATCGGCCGAAGACCTATCCCAACTGCAGAGACGGCCAATTCCTCCAGATTGGAACCCCATTCCATTTATTCCTAGTTTAAAAGACAATTCTTTCAATGTTGTTAGGGACTACGTGCATATATTCCCATCATGGGAAGATTATTGTGAAGACAAACACCATTTTCACATCTTCCTGTCCAACTTACGTGTAAGTGATATTATTCATGGTTATTATTTTCCTGTTTTCTGCTGATTGAACACATCAATGATTTACATTACATTGTTGTAACTAGGCGAGGGTCAATCTAGATAGTCATGACGAGCAAAGCTTGCTTGTGCTTTTCAAGGAAGCATTGCAGTAGTATCGGTGTTACCTGAGGAAATCACACTTTGATGGCAAGTCTATAAACGAATTTCCGGTGAAGTCTCCTATGCTAAATTTAGAAGACATTGAATGGACAAACCTTGTTATGCACTAGTCTCATTCCCAGGATGAGGTACTGTCTATGAAATCACATGACAATTTGAACTTCTACTTTTCCGCATGGACCTTACGGATCTTTTTGCAGGAAATCTGCTCGAAGAAGAATTCCGGTTTGACAAGAACGACATGATATCGCAAATATGCTGCCCACTGCTTTGCTCTTGTTAGTACCTGTTGTCCTGTATCACTGTACTTGCATACATACCTGGTTCATTATGTGACAATAGTATGCATGATAGCTTGCTTATCAATTGTTCGCTCCAAATTATCTGATCTGTATGAATGGTTACATTATTGTAGAATATATCCAATGCCAATGTTTTTTTAGCTCTGCATTGTTCTTGTAAGTACATGATGTCCTTTATCAGTGTACTTATAATGACAGGTAGTTGTTCATGTACCATTACTCTGCCGCTTATTTTCCTTTGCCCTCCATTTTCTACACATCGGATCTATATTTACTCTTACCATAAGGTTGGTACTGAAGAAGTTTAGTTGTGCATTGCTCTTGGCTATACCTTTTGCCTGTATGCTGCACTTACATTTATAGCTACTTGGTTATGTAGCATCACTCTTCATCTTATCTTAAATATTCTCCATTTTTTCGTATATTATCACATCTATATTTACTCCTAACAAAATGTAGAATAAAGGCAATGCTTTTGAAGAAGATTCTGTGGTAAACTTCTTGAATTGCCCCCCCCCATCAGCATGGACAAGGCCTTTATAGAGCCTGTCTTCACCAATAATGTAAGTTTGTCCATCTCAAGTCTTGAAACTTTGTTGTATATATTTGGTTAGGCATGACTGCAACAACTGTTTATTTTTGGTGTTTGCATCAAATTGCTTGTTTAAAGTTTATTATGTAGTTCATAAACAAAAGTTTGTCCTTTCTCAATTTAAGTTTTCAGTTGTACAACCAAGTTCCTTCTTCATACCATGTAAATTAAACTATACAGAGCAAGTGATCTTCTTTTGCACTGCATGTATGCTTCTGTTCTTCATCCGTAATCCAGTGGTGTGGTGAACCTACCCACTACAGCACAATGTCATATTCTGCAATGTCTTAACTATGAACAATGTCATATCATTCTACTATTATTTAAACCGTCTCTTATTTGCCAATCTGAATGGTATAAATGGACAGCACACTAACCATTGATACTTATGAGTTTTTGATCTGTAATCCAGTGGTGTCGTGAAGCTGCCAACTCCTTCACAATGTCATTTCCTGCCATGTCTTGACCTGAACAATACCATATTGTGTTAATGCAATTTTAAACTGTGTCACTTTATTCGTCAGTAAGAAATGTGATGAATTGTCAGCACTGATACTTTTATGTGCAAAACATGTCATCTGTCTGCTTGTTTGTCTTTCAGAGTGAGGAAGATATAAGTGTTGAACAAGCGGAGTCTCATCATCTTGCTCAGCTGCTTGCGCTGCAGCTCCCCAGCAGGGCTAACCTTTCTTGAACTCTATTGAAGTGCTGTTGGTTTTGTATATTATTTTGTCGGAGTGTTTATTTGCACTGGTGGTGATCTTTGATGCCCAGTGTATGTAATCTGATGTCTGCTTGTGCTTTATTATCATAGTGGCGAACTTTGATGCCCAGTGGATGTAATATGCCGTAATTTCTTGATTATATTGTCTAGGTTTTTTCTTATTCACGATGTTGCAGTTATTTTACTGTATATATATCCTGTCTTCGCAGTAAACCGGCCAAATCGTAAAATTACAGTACATAATCGGGCCGTCATGCAATCACCATGTAGGTTGGGCCTGAAACGTGCCAAACAGCTCACAGGCCGGCAACAGCCCAAAATGAACCCCGACCCATGATTGTGTGAATCAAATCATGGGCTTTTAACATGCCAAAATTGTCTCGGTCCTTGTTTGGCCCAATCAGATATCGGCTGCGAGCAGGCTGGATGCAAACCGGGCCGTAGGTAGGCCCAACAATATGACGGGCTTTTAACAGGCCGAAATTAATATAGGGCCAAAATGTTAAACAGGCCCTTAACAGGCCAAAACTAATATCAAGCTGAATTACTTAGTGGGCCTTTAGCAAGTGGGCCCAAAAACATAGTGTCCAGTTGACGGGCCGAATCTGATATGTGCCATAATTGAGCCCAAAGCCTCTTAAAGGGCCGGACCTGATCTGGGCCGTAATTTGGCCCAGAACGTGGGAGGATTTTAACGGGCTAGATCTCATATGGGCCACTATTAGGTCCGGATCATGGCAGGCCATTAATGGACCGGATCAAATGAGCTGACATTTGGCCCAAAACATGGCAGCCAGTTAATGGGCCGGCCTACTAGGGTCCTCAAAATCTTATGGGCCTACTGCTGGGCCGGCCCATTAATGTCAGCGAAATCTCATGGGCCTTTAGCTGGGCCAGCCCATTATGATCCGCAAAAATCTTGTGGGCCTTTACCTGGGCCAGCCCATTATGGCACACAAAAATCTTGTGGGCCTTTACCTGGGCTGGCCCATTATGGCCCGCAAAATCTTGTGGGCCTTTAGCTGGGCCAGCCCATTATGGTCCGCAAAATCTCATGGGCCTTTAGCTAGGTCGACCCATTCTGGTCCGCAAAATCTTGTGGGCCTTTAGTTGGGCTGGCCCATTTAAACTTGATGGGCCGGTTCACATGTCAACATATCATAGGTGCGTCTCGCCCATTGGATGAGTGACACCTGTGCCAGCGCGGACCTGACACGTGTCTCCTCCAGCCAATGATGATTTTACACGTGGAAAATCCCCATTGGTTGGGGCTGTTAACGCGTTATCGGATCCAAAACCCGACCCGATAGCTTAACGGTGTTCCGTTACGGTGGATGGCACGTGCCGGTCACCCTTCACGAAAGCACTTCTATGATGCGCGGTTTATCGTCATGGAAGTAGACACTTCCGTGATGATAATTTTGGTAATGTCATGGAACACTTCTACGACAACACAGGTATGACTATCTTGATTCTGTCATAAAATCGTCATGGATGCACATGCATGACAGAAAACGCGACCTACTGTGACAAACATGTATCATCACGGAAGTGTATTTTTTGTAGTGCCACTCGGGGTGCTTTCATGGAGCTTCTGGGATATCCTGACGAGGGGTTGAGGAAGCCTCTTGGCCTTCGTCCTCACCATGAGGGGGGGGGCTACTCATAAGGATGAGCAGAAGCCTCATATGATCATCACTAAGACAGAGAAAGGAGTCAAGAAGGAGCTGAAGCCATTCTTTGACATTATACATCGCATTTTCTGGCACACTCTCTTTCCTCGTATTGGCAACTTGGACATGGTGCATGGCACCCTGTGGATATGCTACTGTTATGCCACTCTGAGAAGGGCACATATGCGGTCCTGGATGTCTCTCATGTCATGTGGAAGGAGCTAGTGAATGCTACCTATGGAGATCATTGCCCGATTTATGCTCCCTTCATCTTCAAGTTGATTCAGACTACTTGGAGCTCCACTTTCCTTGGTGTGCCTCTTGGGACCAGACCTTTGACTTCTCATGACGTCCTCAACTTGCGTCAGAAGGAGCTTTGGGCCTCTACTACTCGTCGTGAGGTGGCAGTTTCTTATGCTTCTGGAGAGGATCAGGGTGATGATGGTGGTCTTGCTCCCGGCACGAAGCATTCCTCTCATTAGGCAGGTTGGGTGGCTAAGCTCAAGCACAAGGTGAAGAATCTCTTTTGCCTTCAGACCGATGTTCAGCGCAAGATGTACTTGGCAAATGTGGATGCCAAGAAGGCTCATCAGGAGAGGAAGGCTATTATGAGGAAGCTTGATATTCCAGTTCAGGATGGCTCTGAGGATCCTATCACTCCGGAGGAAAAGTGGATTTCTTCGCACTCTCACTAGATGGACTCGGGTGGGTCCAATGCTGCTATATCCACTCCAGCTTAGGATCAGGAGACCAAGGAGGAGACCGCCGAGTCTGCGAAGGAGTCTGCTGATGGGTCTGATTCCGACGAGTCCATGGGAGGAGACTAGTGCCACCTAGAGTTGTATTAGGTCGCTCTTTACCCCTTTTGGTGTCTTGATGCCAAAGGGGGAGAGGTTTAGGACTGGGGATTTGTCTTTTTGCAGGGTGTTGTTGAGTCACAAGCTTGGTTCTTGTTGCTTCTATGTTTCTGCTTGTGTACTCTTTTCCTTCATTTGCTTTGGTTTGGTGTGAGACTCTATCATATGGTGTAAGACATATGCTACCCTGGTTATCCTTATTATGTCCCTATGTGCGTGAGTTTATGCTCATTTGTCTTATTGGTTTCCATGCTTAAGTGTCTCTTATATTGTTGCAAGGATTGCCTGGTCTATAAAATATAGGGGGAGTGTTGATCCTAGTGTGTGTGTTGTGCAGTCCAAAGCACATCTATAGAATGCACACATCTAGGGGGAGCCTGTCTATATTTTATAGATTTTGGGTTTGCTTATGCTCATTATATATCTCTATGTGCAAATCCCGTATTGTCATCAATCCACCAAAAAGGGGGAGATTGTAAGGGCATATTTCTCCCTAAGTGGTTTTGGTGATTGATGACAATGCATTTGCGGACTAATCGTGTGCATTGAGCATTTCAGATATCTCATGTCTAGGCACTAGATGATTCGATGCCCCTCGGAGCCTATCGAAGATGGCGGTTCTCTATGTTTCTTTTCGGTGGATTTGAGTCATAGGAAAGCCATACTATTAAGAGGGGGTCCACTTCAGAAAGGTATGGGTGGAATCAACACGTACACAACCCCATATGCACCCACAATCTCTTTTCCCTTCTCTAGAGTTGTTCCATATTTTCTATGGTGTTTCAGCATCTTACCAGCGGTAGTACCGCTAGTACCCACGGTAGTACCGCTAGGTAGTTCCGTGGCACTACCGCTTAGGGTTTCCCCGAGCGTGCAACATTCTGTTGTCGGTCTGCAATTCACGGTAGTAGGGCGGCAGTAGCACGGTAGTACCGCTCCGGCGGCACTACAACCCGTACTACCATCTCCAGTACTTCTTGTGGGGTTTTCCTCTTCGCAAGCTCCTATTCCCACTTTGCGCTAAGCGGTAGTAGAGCGGCACTAGAACGGTAGTACCGCTTTGCACGGTACTGCCACCCTAGCACCCTCTACTACTGCTGCCCCTCCAGGTCTAAACACCCTAGGCGGTAGTCCCGCTAGGGTCAGCAGTAGGACCGCTCCGGCGACACTACCGTAAATACACTCTGTGTATTTTAGGCTTGTGCGTGGTAGTACCGCCTAAGCGATAGTACCGCTCCTAGGAGTGGTAGTACCGCTTAGATGCGGGCACAGGGCATAAAACGGTTGGATTTTTCCCCCTATATAAAGGGGGGGGGTCTTCTTCTTCCTAGGGTTGACCTCTTCCCCCAAAGCTCCATTGCCTTTCAAAAGCTCATTCTTGCCCGATCTCTCTCCCTAGCTAGTCAAACTTGTTGATTTTCTAGGGATTGGTTGAGAAGGCCCCGATCTACCACTACAAAAAAACACATCCGTGACATTTTGGGCCGAACGAATTTTTTCCTGTCATGCTTATGACACTTCTATGACGATAATTGTGACAAAACCCGGTATCATCATTGATGTGGTGGGATCCTACTTCTATGACAAAAAATCATGACAGAAAATGGGCTTTTCATCCTAGGTAAGCCGGAGACGCAACTGCATGACATTCTTTGGGCCATGCATGACGGAAAAAACCATTGTAGAAGCGAGGGCGAGGAAAATATCGGGGGAGTTCCCGGTTACGGTGGGTGGTCGGGGGTCGAGCGATGCGCGTTTCTCTCATACGTACGCGCGTGTGTGTGAGGCATTGCACTCTAACTAAATCTGAGCGAGGCATTGGGCTCTAACTGAAGCTGAGCAATTGCACTGCAGGGTATGCGTTACTGAACCCGAGCGATCGATCGATAGCTGTTAACTGAACCCGATCGAGCGATTCCTTCGCAACACTGCTGCTAACGGAAGCCGATTGATGCTGCCTCTGGATGAATAGTGAGCCTTGTTGGGGGGGGGGGTGGATGAACAGTTCTCGGTGGGGGTTGGATGAATAGGACCCCATGGTAGTAGAGGCCGTTGCCGCTGGATGAATAGGACCCCGATCGAGCCGGTTGGGGGTGGAAGAACAGGAACCTGTGCAGGGCTGATTGAACAGTAGCCGGTGGAGGGCTAGATGAAGAGTAGCCCATGGAGGGTGGTTGAACAGTACCCCATGGAGAGGGCTGGTTGAACAGTAGCTGGCGGAGGAGCGGTGGAGGCTGGATGAACAGGCGCCCGTGGATGAACAGTCGCAGGTGGAGGCTGGAGGAGGTCGACGGTGGAGATGAACAGTATCCCATGGAGTCCCGTTTTGCGGTACGTCACACCCTTCCTGATGAAAAGGACCCCTATTTTGATCATAGCACTCCAACACAAGTTCATTTCCTCTTTCCTCCGTTTTGCGCTACACCACACCCCTCTCGATCAACAGGACCTCATTTCGACCGTTGGAGGTCCAAGAGAAGTCTATTTCCTCCATTTTGCGGTACGCCAAACCCCTCCCAATGAATTTCAACCATGGCCAGTCGAACACAAGGCCGTTTCCTCCATTCTGCGGTACACCAGGCCTCGTTTCGATCGGCTGTTCCGTCCAAGCCGGTTGGCTCCCGATGAACATGACATATTTCGCTGCCTCCCGACGAACACGACGCTCTTTCTCCGTTCCGACCTAGCCGGTTCGCCGCCCGATGAACAGGACGCCGTTTCTGCCGTCTGTTGCCTCTCCATGTACACAACCCCTGGCCATCCTATATATATGCGTGAGTACACGCTCGGGACCCCACCCGTATGTACGTACGTGGCAATATTTTTTGCCCTGTGGCTGTATGTGTGTGTACAGGACTTAGACATGACTGCGTGAACTGCTATGTCGGGTTCTCTACAATGACACGTGCCGCTACTTACTCGGCCATGGTTCATACTTGCAGAGAGACAGATCGACCAGTATGTACGTACACATTCGCGACTATAATGATAACACTATGTACGCTTTGACCAGGTGGGTCCTGACTGTCAAGCACTTTCTTGCGTGCGAAGATGTAACTGGTGGGTCCCAGCAGTCAGGGGGAAACTTTTTTTTGTGAAATACGGTGACCCGTCCGGTGGGTCCCTGTTGTCAGGTGGAGGAATAATTATTTTGCGAGTAATAAGGAGGCACTTCCTTGCTGCGGCTTTGGACCCAGCTGTCAGCCTCTCCATGTACAGTACTCTTCCGATGGAAGTCGTTCGTTGACCACATTGACCACGCCACGCCGAGAGCCCCAAGGCGGTCGATGACGGCTAGGCCTAGGAAGGGGACGATGCGGAGCTGGGGAAGACGCGGCAGTGGAAGCCCACGCGGAGAGGAGTACGAGCGTTCACTGGTTCGGCTGCAGTGTGAGGCTATCATCACCACAAAATAACAGTGGGTGTGGGTGAGTGGATGGCCTGGCCAGCGGTGGGAGTAGGGGGCGGTGAGGCCTCCATGGTATCACCGGCCACGGGAGGCAGGAGCACGTGGCACGACCGACGCTCGTTTGGGCGGCTGGAGCAAGAAGACCAGAGGTTGAAGAAGCACTACGGTCGTTAGATGGACATTGTACGGTCACTGGAGCTAGAATCGTTCATATTGACTAAGTTGACAAAACCCTCCATCCCCGTCATCTTACTAGGACCACAAGTCAGCCTCCCACTATGGTGGGTCCCCGCTAGCAGGGGAGTATTCATTTTTTGTGCGTAATAAGGAGGCACTTCCTTGCGTGCGAAGATATTGCTGGTGGGTTCGACCTGTCAGCGGGGGGGGGGGGGCGTTTTTTCGTGAAATATAGAGGCCCTTCTGGTGGGTCCCAGCTGTCAGGTGGAGGAATCATTATTTTGCGTGTAATAAGGAGGCATTTCCTTGCGTGCGGCCATGTACCCAGCTGTGAGCCTATCCATGTACAGTCCACTTCTGATGGATGTCGTTCGTTGACCACGCCGAGCCGAGAGCACCAGGGTGGTGGACGAAGGCGAGGCCTAGGAAGGGAACGACACAGAGCCAGGGAAGACTCAGTAGTTGTTTCCCACGCGGAGGGGAGTACGAGGGTTTACTGGTTCGTCTGCCGTCGCCAGAAAATAACAGCTGGTGCGGTTGAGTAGAAGGATGACTAGGCCAGCGGTGGGAGTATGGTGGGGCGGTGAGGCCTGCGCGGCAGCACAGCCGGCCGCGGGAGGAGGGAGCAGGAAGTCCCGCCACCGTTTGTTTGAGCAGCTGGAGCAGGAAGAGCAGAGATTGAAGAAGTACGACGGACGTTGGATGGATATCCAACAGTCACTGCTCTCATGTGTTGACTAAGTTTACACGGCGTTGCGTGTGCGTCAACCTTTTTTTAGGAAAGCATATGCTTCAACCTGTAGTAGGCGCACAAGTCAGCCTCACATCTGTGGAAAATAGCATACAACCCATCTGCCATTATTTCTAATAATTTACAACCCATTTGCTAATTCTTAAGAATTTTTTTGGAGCCCATCTTCTTTTTGTTAGCATTACACCCCATATTGTGGCCACGGTTAAAAATTATATGAATTTTTTCATATTTTGGTGCGGTCAACTGTTTTTAATCCCGAAATAACGAGTCGCATTCAAACTATTTTGAAAAATAATTTATATAAATATAAAATCTAAATAATTGTCCATGCATAAAAATCAATGAAATTTAAAATCTTGTAATGAAAAAAAATTGAAACTAATTCCCAGTTTGATGTGTTTTAAAAATGTACATCCCATTTCTGGGCAAACTGAATGAAACTCTCCTCGTCTTGAAAGATTTGCAGCCCAGCAGGGCTAATAAAGCAAGTAGGCCTCGTTTGGGTATTTCTTTAAAATATATAGAACTAGGCTATCCATTTTCAGCAAGAAAAAACACAACTGGGCTCATGATGTGGTAAACATAAATAAAACCCTGACTAGACGGGCCACAGGAACCGCACAGCCCTGTTGTTACCCTGATCGCTAAAACTAGTATAAATAACAACTGCATGTTCCTAAAAAAGTAAATAACAACTGCGCGACCTGCTAGGTCCCTGGTGTCAGCCACTTGTTGTGTAATTCTCTCGTTTAATGAGTACGTTGACAATGGCGTGAGCCCCAAATGTCCAACCATTAGTCGAAACCATTTTTGGGGGCTTTTAATAACAAGGCACTTGCTTGCATAATGCCATGACGCTGGTGGGTCCCTACTATCATCCTCTCCATGTACAATCATCTCCTTGTTCCTCTCGGTTATTGACGATGTTGACAACGCAAGAGGGCGGTGCACCGCGCACGACGAGCGAACCAAGGCGGAGGACGACGACGAGGCCTCGGACGGAACGAACAGGAGCCATGGAAGATGCGCCGGTCCGGTCACAGGAGGAGGGGAGTACGAGGGTTGACTGGTTTGGGTGCGGGTGCGTGTTGGGGCTGACGTCGCCGGAGAATAACATGACGTGTGGGGGAATAGAGGGAGGACTGGCCAATGTTGGACAGTACGATAGGGCGGCGGAGGCGCAACCAGCCATGGGAGGCGGGAGCAAGCAAATCCAACGGGGTGGTTTGGTTTGGGCGGTTGGAGGAAGAAGACAAGAGATAGAAGATACACGACAGATGTCGGATGTCAATCCAACGGCTGGTAGGCATAATCGTTTGTTGACTAGCTAGTAAGTCGACACCACCTTTGGATAGGCTATTTCCTCGTGGGTCCCAAATGTCAGAATCCAAATATGTCACGGTCATGCAACCTTTCCTATGAAAATTTATAGCCCATTTGGTGTGCTAGTTCGAAATAAGTTTGTGGGTGCTGGTGGGGGCTAATCACTTGGCTTCTGTAATGCACAGTGAGCTCAAACAGCCGACGAGAGTGATGTTATTTCCCTTGGTTGGGATTTGTTACAATATTTCACTCTAAATTTAACGAATGGCAAGCCATTTGCCTTGTTTCAAAGGAAATATGATAGCCAAAGCTGAGTTGAAAAGGGCAAGAACATCTAACTCTAGCTTACAAACTGTACAAAAGCATGAGGGTTAATTGTTCATCAGGTTTAGACAAAACCTAGGATGAAAAGGGCAACAACATCTAACTCCAACACTGTTTTCGGCAGTCACAGTCAAATGGATCTGTCAGGTCCATAGAATGAACATCCTAGGTCATAAAATTTACTGGATTATGACCACAATATGCTGTAAATAGATGCCCGGCACGTGCAGAAGATCTTTTGCCCACCTGAAACTCCTTTTTTGCTATTTGACATACCCATCCGTCAAAACCATGCTGCTGAAAAACTTAAGCCTGATGGACAATAGTAACCTCGCATTTGATGTCTACTACACAACCTTCTCCTTGTAGACGTTGTTGGGCCTCCAAGTGCAGAGGTTTGTAGGACAGTAGAAAATTTCCCTCAAGTGGATGACCTAAGGTTTATCAATCCATAGGAGGCATAGGATGAAGATGGTCTCCCTCAAGCAACCCTACAACCAAATAACAAAGAGTCTCTTGTGTCCCCAACACACCCAATACAATGGTAAATTGTATAGGTTCACTAGTTCGGCGAAGAGATGGTGATACAAGTGGTATATGGATGGTAGATAAAGGTTTTTGTAATCTGAAAATATAAAAACAGCAAGGTAACTAATGATAAAAGTGAGCGTAAACAGTATTGCAATGCGTTGAAACAAGGCCTAGGGTTCATACTTTCACTAGTGCAAGTTCTCTCAACAATAATAACATAATTGGATCACATAACTATCCTCAACATGCAACAAAGAGTCACTCCAAAGCCACTAATAGCAGAGAACAAACGAAGAGATTATGGTAGGGTACGAAACCACCTCAAAGTTATTCTTTCCAATCAATCCGTTGGGCTATTCCTATAAGTGTCACAAACAGCCCTAGAGTTCGTACTAGAATAACACCTTAAGACACAAATCAACCAAAACCCTAATGTCACCTAGATACTCCAATGTCACCTCAAGTATCTGTGGGTATGATTATACGATATGCATCACACAATCTCAGATTCATCTATTCAACCAACACATAGAACTTCAAAGAGTGCCCCAAAGTTTCTACCGGAGAGTCAAGACGAAAACGCGTGCCAACCCCTATGCATAGATTCTTGAGGTCACAGAACCCGCAAGTTGATAACCAAAACATACATCAAGTGGATCATAGAATACCCCATTGTCACCACTGGTATCCCACACAAGACATACATCAACTGTTCTCAAATCCTTAAAGACTCAATCCGATAAGATAACTTCAAAGGGAAAACTCAATCCATTACAAGAGAGTAGAGGGGGAGAAACATCATAGGATCCAAATATAATAGCAAAGCTCGTGATACATCAAGATCGTACCACCTCAAGAACACGAGAGAGAGAGATCAAACACATAGCTACTTGTACATACCCTCAGCCCTGAGGGAGAACTACTCCCTCCTCGTCATGGAGAGCACTGGGATGATGAAGATGGACACCGGAGAGGGATTGCCCCCTCCGGCAGGGTGCCAGAGCGGGTTTAGATTAGTTTTCGGTGGCTACAGAAGCTTCTGGAGGCGGAACTCCCGATCTATTGTTCTCCCCGAAGTTTTTAGGGTATATGGGTATATATGGGAGGAAGAAGTACGTCGGTGGACCTCCGGGCTGTCCACGAGGCAGGGGGCACGCCCAGGGGGGTGGGCGCGCCCCACCCTCGTGGGCAGCCTGGGACTCACCTAGTCCATCTCCGATACTCCATGGGCTTCTTCCGGTCCAAAAATAAGTTCCGTGAAGTTTCGGGTCAATTGGACTCCGTTTGATTTTCCTTTTCTCTGATACTCTGAAACAAGGAAAAAACAGAAACTAGCACTAGGCTCTAGGTTAATAGGTTAGTCCCAAAAATCATATAAAATAGCATATAAAACACACAAGGTTGATAATATAATAGCATGGAACAATCAAAAATTATATATACGTTGGAGACGTATCAGCATCCCCAAGCTTAATTCCTGCTCGTCCTCGAGTAGGTAAATGATAAAAACAGAATATTTGATGTGGAAATCTACCTAACAAATTTATCCATGCAATTCTTTATTGTGGCAAGAATATTCAGATCCATAAGATTCAAGACAAAAGTTTAATATCGACATAAAAACAATAATACTTCAAGCATACTAACTAAGCAATCATGTCTTCTCAAAATAACATGGCCAAAGAAAGCTATCCCTACAAAATCATATAGTCTGGCTATGATCTATCTTCATCACACAAAATATTTAAATCATGCACAACCCCGATGACAAGCCAAGCAATTGTTTCACACTTTTCATGTTCTCAAACTTTTTCAATCTTCACGCAATACATGAGCGTGAGCCATGGACATAGCACTATAGGTGGAATAGAATGGTGGTTGTGGAGAAGACAAAAAGGAGAAGATAGTCTCACATCAACTAGGCGTATCAACGGGCTATGGAGATGCCCATCAATAGATATCAATGAGAGTGAGTAGGGATTGCCATGCAACGGATGCACTAGAGCTATAAATGTATGAAAGCTCAACAAAAGAAACTAGTGGGTGTGCATCCAACTCGCTTGCTCACGAAGACCTAGGGCATTTTGAGGAAGCCCATCATTGGAATATACAAGCCAAGTTCTACAATGAAACATTCCCACTAGTATATTGAAGTGACAACATATGAGACTCCCTATCATGAAGATCATGGTGCTACTTTGAAGCACAAGTGTGGTAAAAGGATAGTAGCATTGTCCCTTCTCTCTTTTTCTCTCATTTTTTCTTATTATTATTATTATTTTGTTTGGGCTTTTCTCTTTTTTATGGCCTCTTTTTTATCTTTTTTTATTTTTCGTTCGGAGTCTCATCCTGACTTATGGGGGAATCATAGTCTCCATCATCCTTTGCTCACTAGGACAATGCTCTAATAATGATGATCATCACACTTTTATTTAATTACAACTCGATTCTTAGAAAAAAAATATGACTCTATATGAATGCCTCCGGTGGTGTACCGGGATGTGCAATGACTCATGAGTGACATGTATGCAAGAATTATGAATGGTGGCTTTGCCACAAATACAATGTCAACTACATGGTCATGCATAGCAATATGGCAATGATGGAGCATGTCATAATAAACAGAATGGTGGAAAGTTGCATGGGAATATATCTCGGAATGGCTATGGAAATGCCATAATAGGTAGATATGGTGGCTGTTTTGAGGAAGGTATATGGTGGGTTTAAGGTACCGGCGAAAGTTGCACGGTGCTAGAGAGGCTAGCAATGGTGGAAGGGTGAGAGTGCGTATAATCCATGGACTCAACATTAGTCATAAAGAACTCACATACTTATTGCAAAAATTTATTAGTTATCGAACAAAGTATTATGTGCATGCTACTAGGGGGATAGATTGGTTTGAAAAGACCATCGCTCGTCCCCGACCGCCACTCATAAGGAGGACAATCAATAAATACATCATCCTCGGACTTCTTAACATAATGGTTCACCATACGTGCATGCTATGGGAATCACAAACTTTAACACAAGCATTTATCAAATTCACATCTACTCCACTAGCACGACTCTAATATCACCATCTACATATCTCAAAACAATTATCAAGTATCAAACTTGTCATAGTATTCAATGCACTTTATATGAAAGTTTTTATTATATCCCTCTTGGATGCCCATCATATTAGGACTAAATTCATAACCAAAGCAAACTACCATGCTGTTTAGAGACTCTCAAAATGATATAAGTGAAGCATGAGAGTTCATCTATTTCTACAAAATAAAACCACCACCGTGCTCTAAAAAGATATAAGTGAAGCACTAGAGCAACAACAAACTACTCCGAAAGATATAAGTGAAGATCAATGAGTAGTTAAATGATTATTTAGCTATGTGAAGACTCTCTAACATTTAATAATTTAAGATCTTAGTATTTTATTCAAACAGCAAGCAAAGCAAAATAAAATGACATTCTAAGAATGGCAAACATCATGTGAAGAAGCAAAAACTTAGGATCAACCGAAACTAACCGATAGTTGTTGAAGAAGAAAGGTGGGATGCCAATCGGGGCATCCCCAAGCTTAGATGCTTGATACTTCTTGAAATATTATCTTGGGATGCCTTGGGCATCCCCAAGCTTGAGCTTTTGTGTCTCCTTAATTCATCTCATATCACCGTCTCCCTAAATCTCAAAAGCTTCATCCACACAAAACTCAACAAGGACTCCTGAGATAAGTTAGTATAAACCATTGCAAAACCCTTATCATACTCTACTGTAGCAAATCACTAACATTATTGTTCAACATTGCATACTAAATGCCTCTGCATATTTAGTAGTGCTATCATCAAATAGAATCATTAAAGAAGCAAACATATGCAAACAATCCAAACATAACAGCAATCTGCCTAAACAGGACAGTCTGTAAAGAGGGCAGCAAGATCCATACTTCCCTTACTTCAAAAATTATGAAAGAAAATTCCCACTGTAGTAAATTTATCAGATCTTAATATGCAAAAGGTTTCAACATTTTATCTGTAACATCCCAAAATTCTAAATTTTGGAATGTTATAATAATTAGATAGATTTGATTGATTGTTTGATTGATTGACTGAAAGTGAGTGAAATTCGAAACTTTTTGAAAGTTAAATGAGAGGGAATAAAAGGACTTTCCCAAACTTTCATTTTGCATTTTCGTTGATCCTAGAAATTCTACGCAACTCAATGACCCACGGAGAGAGTTGGGGATTTCGTTATTTTCATATTTGAGTTCCCTCAAATTTTGAGAATAGGATCATATGATTTTATTTATTTTATCATCAATTATTTCTATTACAAAAATATGAGAGAGGGAATAAAATGACTTTCCCAAAATAAAGAAATATTGAGGATTTAATAATAAAATCAAATAAGATTTTATTTCGGAGTTTTTCGGTGTTTTATTTGAATTTAGGAAAAATGTGCGTTTTTCAAAATTGCATTTAGGTCGCAAATAAATGTTCACCTTGTGAGGCATGATTTTAGAAGCCCGTGAAAACTTATTTCAGAATTTTTGGAGTCCGTTTAGTATCTTTTTATTTTTCTTCCGAGCGGAATAAATAAAAAAAACGAACCGACTTCAGGCCGTACCCGAGCGGGACACCGCCCGGGGGCAGCCTTTAAATAGCGCCGCCCCGAGCCGCCCCAGCCCATCAGCCCCGCCTTGATTCGCGTGCGCCGCCGGAGCCGCCGCCGCCGCCGATGATCCCGCCGCCCGAGGTTCGTCGCGCCTCGTTTTCCGTGCCGAAAAAAAAGAAAAAAAAATCGGCGTTCGTCGTTTTTCTTTTTCTCGGATTAAATCCGCGATTCCTGATCCGATTTTCATTTTAGTTTAACTTTTCGCTCGTTTATCGGAATCAGGCGATTCAAGTGCCTAGAGTTTCATCTCTAAACCCTTTATCCGTTTAACCAACTTAAACAAGTTTTTGTTACTGTAAAATTTGCCCTAGATCCAGATTACTAGAACAAAGTTGTTTTCTTTCGCCGTTCGTCTTTCGTTGCTTCGTTCGATTTGATTTTTCTTTTGCCAACCGGAGTTCTTAAGTTGAACCTTCTGGTTAGATCTCTTTTGAGTTTTACCTGTGCATTAGATGAGTACTTATTGTATGCTTGTTTGTTTGTCTGCGATAGAATACCCGGAGTACGCCGCCTGTTACTTCGAATCGTTAGGTTTCGCGGATCATCAGCAAGGCAAGTTCACACTTTGATCATACCCTTTTCATACCCAGTTTTTATTGCATTAGATCAAACCTCCAACATTGCATGATTAGGATCTAATTAAATTGTGGGTTGGGAAGTAGTTGATGAGGTAGGAACCTATTGCCCTGCATTCAAACCTTGGGAGTTACTATTACGTTATGCTTATAGTGCCATGCTATGCTCGTAGACATGGATTGGGTTTTGAGAGTATTCATAACAGATGTGAGATTGCTAATTAATGGTTTACTTAAGGTGGCAACTTAAACACACATCTGGGTGGATTGCTAGGGGCACCCTGGGGATATACCAGTGGACTTGCCTGGACACCTGGGGATATACCAGTTTTGTCGTAGGAGATCCCGGGGATATACCGTGTGATCATCCTACGGTCCGCCACCCAGGCTCAAAGGGATCATGAGATTATTCATACTAGAAACTTCCGTGTGCAGCCGCAAGCTATTATGGGTCTAGCATAGTTGATTAAGTCGTGTGAACTCTTACAGTGGTACACTAGCAGATGTAGGGGTTGTAGGTGGTACGGTCTACCCATCATAAGGTGCAAACGCTTCTGAAAGACTATGTCTCGGTCATCCGTATTCTCAAACACCATGTAGTGCAAGAAACCAAACGGAGGTGATCGAGTCTTATGGGGAAAAGTGCGCAAACCTCTGCAGAGTGTAATAATCTAATCATGGTTAGCCGTGTCCCCGGTTATGGACATCTTGAGTATCTAGTTCTTGGACTATCCTATTGATCTCATCATGTTACTTTAAATTAATTTTGTTGCGTTAAATGATGTTATTTAATTGGGATTGAGAATGCTGTCAACCATTCTCAATGTTTAACAACCACCATGATAGTTAAATAAATTTATTCCTTTGCAGTAGGGAAAAATTGGCTTCTCGCAAAAACATTATAACCATAGAGCTTTTCCACCAGTCATATATGCATATAGTGATAGCCATTGTTCATCATTTTCTCTATGGTGTGAATTTGCCAGTACATTCAATGTACTGACCCGTTTCGGGCTGCAACGTCTCATGTTGTAGGTTTTCTTACGACGAGTAAGTGATACGTTAGGGTTACGATTCTACACTCAACTTTGCCATTGGTGTTGATGGGAATCCACAACCTTGTTGCTTCCGCTATTTTGGATTGAGGTAATAGTATTTACGTTATTTTATACATGTGATTTACCTCTGTTATAAATCCTCGAGTACTGTGTGTGTCAACATACCGATCCAAGGATGACACTTAAGCACAGAGACTTGATCCATTCGGGTCGGGTCGCTACATTATCACATTCTGACTTTTCTAGGGAATTATTGCAACAACGGTAAACTTTCTGTTTTCAAACAGCAACATGAAGACTTGTAAAATAGGCATAGTAAAGGCTATCAATGCCACTTTTATTGAAATAAAAGATGCAAAACATTGTTCTAAATAACAGCAAGCAAATCCTAACAAAATAAATTGACGCTCCAAGCAAAACACATATCATGTGGTGAATAAAAATATAGCTCCAAGTAAAGTTACCGATGAAGGAAGACAAAAGAGGGGATGCCTTCTGGGGCATACCCAAGCTTAGGCTCTTGGTTGTCGTTTAATATTACCTTGGGGGTGCCTTGGGAATCCCCAAGCTTAGGCTCTTTCCACTCCTTATTCCATAGTCCATCGAATCTTTACCCAAAACTTGAAAACTTCACAACACAAAAATTAACAGAAAACTCGTAAGCTCCGTTAGAATAAGAAAGCAAATCACCATCATAAGGTACTGTAATGAACTCATTCTAAATTCATATTGGTGTAATATCTACTGTATTCCAACTTCTCTATGGTTCTTACCCTCCGATAATACTCTTAGATTCATCAAAATAAGCAAACAACACGATGAAAACAGAATTTGGCAAAAACAGAACAGTCTATAGTAATCTGGATCAAACATATAATTATGGAACTCATAAAATTATCAAATAAATTGGTGTACCTGAGTAATTTGTCTATTAATCATCTTCAAAAATAATTAACTAAATAGCACTCTCCAATAAAAAATGGCAGCAATTCTCGTGATCGCTAAAGTTTCTGTTTTTTACAGCATGATCACAAAGACTTTCCCCAAGTCTTCCCAAAGGTTCTACTTGGCACAAACACTAATTAAAAGCATAAAAACACATATAAAAAAAGTCTAGATTAATTATTTATTACTAAACATGAGCAAAAATCAAGTAACAAAAATAAAATTGGGTTGCCTCCCAACAAGGGCTATCGTTTAACGCCCCTCGCTAGGCATGATGATTTCAATGATGCTCACATAAAGGATAAGAATTGAAACATAAAGAGAGCATCATGAAGAATATGACTAACACATTAAGTCTAACCCACTTCCTATGCATAGGGATTTTGTGAGCAAACAACTTATAGGAACAATAATCAACTAGCATAGGAAGGCAAAACAAGCATAACTTTGAAACTTTAAGGACATAGAGAGGAAACTTGATATTATTGCAATTACTACAAGCATATATTCCTCCCTAAGTAGCATCATGAATGAATTCAACAATATAACCAGCACCTAAAGCATTCTTTTCATGATCTACAAGCATAAAAAATTTATTACTCTCCACATAAGCAAACTTCTTCTCATGAATAGTAGTGGGAGTAAACTCAACAAAATAATTATCATGTGAGGCATAATACAATTGAAAACTAAAATCATGATGAAAAGTTTCATGGATATCATTATTCTTTATAGCATACAAGTCATCACAATAATCATCATAGATAGCAACTTTGTTCTCATAATCAATTGGAACCTCTTCCGAAATAGTGAATTCATCACAAAATAAAGTCATGACATCTCCAATTCCACTTTCATAAATATAATAATCATAAATAGGAGGCATGCTTTCATCATAATAAATTTGCTCATCAAAGCTTGGGGGACAAAAAATATCATCTTCATCAAACATAGCTTCCCCAAGCTTGTGGCTTTGCATATCATTAGCATCATGGATATTCAAGGAACTGATACTTACAACATTGCAATCATGTCATCATACAAAGATTTAGTGCCAAACATTTTAATGCATTCTTCTTCTAACACTTTGGCACAATTTTCCTTTCCATCATTCTCATGAAAGATATTAAAAAGATGAAGCGTATGAGGCAAACTCAATTCCATATTTTTTTGTAGTTTTATTTTATAGACTAAACTAGTGCTAAAACAAGAAACAAAAAGATTCAATTGCAAGATCTAAAGATATACCTTCAAGCACTCACCTCCCCGGCAACGGCACCAGAAAAGAGCTTGATGTCTACTACACAACCTTCTTCTTGTAGACGTTGTTGGGCCTCCAAGTGCAGAGGTTTGTAGGACAGTAGAAAATTTCCCTCAAGTGGATGACCTAAGGTTTATCAATCCGTAGGAGGCGTAGGATGAAGATGGTCTCTCTCAAGCAACCCCGCAACCAAATAACAAAGAGTATCTTGTGTCCCCAACACACCCAATACAATGGTAAATCATATAGGTGCACTAGTTCGGCGAAGAGATGGTGATACAAGTGGTATATGGATGGTAGATAAAGGTTTTTGTAATCTGAAAATATAAAAACAGCAAGGTAACTAATGATAAAAGTAGCCATAAACGGTATTGCAATGCGTTGAAACAAGGCCTAGGGTTCATACTTTCACTAGTGCAAGTTCTCTCAACAATAATAACATAATTGGATCACATAACTATCCTCAACATGCAACAAAGAGTCACTCCAAAGCCACTAATAGCGGAGAACAAATGAAGAGATTATGGTAGGGTACGAAACCACCTCAATTTATTGTTTCCAATCAATCTGTTGGGCTATTCCTATAAGTGTCACAAACAGCCCTAGAGTTCGTACTAGAATAACACCTTAAGACACAAATCAACCAAAACCCTAATGTCACCTAGATACTCCAATGTCACCTCAAGTATCCGTGGGTATGATTATACGATATGCATCACACAATCTCAGATTCATCTCTTCAACCAACACATAGAACTTCAAAGAGTGCCCCAAAGTTTCTACCGAAGAGTCAAGACGAAAACGTGTGCCAACCCCTATGCATAGATTCCCGAGGTCACGGAACCCGCAAGTTGATCACCAAAACATACATCAAGTGGATCATAGAATACCCCATTGTCACCACAGGTATCCCATGCAAGACATACGTCAAGTGTTCTCAAACCCTTAAAGACTCAATCCGATAAGATAACTTCAAAGGGAAAACTCAATACATTATAAGAGAGTAGAGGGGGAGAAACATCATAGGATCCAAATATAATAGCAAAGCTCGTGATACATCAAGATCGTACCACCTCATGAACACGAGAGAGAGAGAGAGAGAGAGATCAAAAACCTAGCTACTGGTACATACCCTCAGCCCCGAGGGAGAACTACTCCCTCCTCCTCATGGAGAGCACCAGGATGATGAAGATGGCCACCAGATAGGGATTGCCCCCTCTGGCAGGGTGCTGGAACGGGTCTAGATTGGTTTTCGGCGGCTACGGAGGCTTCTCGCGGCGGAACTCCCGATCTATTGTTCTCCCCAAAGTTTTTAGGGTATATGGGTATATATGGGAGGAAGAAGTACGTGAGTGGACCTCTGGGCTGTCCACGAGGCAGGGGGGCGCGCCCAGTGGTGGGCACGCCCCCACCCTCGTGGGCAGCCCGGGACTCTCCTGGTCCATCTCCGATACTCCGTGGGCTTCTTCTGGTCCAAAAATAAGTTCCGTGAAATTTCAGGTCAATTGGACTCCGTTTGATTTTCCTTTTCTGCGATACTCTAAAACAAGGAAAAAAACTGGCACTGGGCTCTAGGTTAATAGGTTAGTCCCAAAAATCATATAAAATAGCATATAAAACATCCAAGGTTGATAATATAATAGCATGGAACAATAAAAAATTATAGATACGTTGGAGACGTATCAGCATTCAGCTGGAAGAATGTGACAAATCTAGTGTTTGCTTGGTTGGCTACATATTGTTCTAGCGTTGTTGTCTTCAATCGAATGTCATGAGAAGTGAGAAAATCCCAGTCCTTACGGATCCACCGATTGGTAATAACTTTCTTACCCCGTCCTGTTGCCTAAATAGACATGAAGATTGAAAACAATTAAGGTCTAAAAAAAGAGTGTCGAAAGAGCAACAGTTGAATGGTTAATTCTAGTACACTATATGCGGGCTTCCAATGTGCGTGAAATTATCACCTTTATATACAACTTCTCCAGACATGGAAAGCATTGCAGCAAGCCAATAATCTTGTTCAAATCAAAACTATTCATTTGGATATATAAGATCCTGACAGAATCTAGCACCATTGATAGGCTATCCATGGAGAAACTCTTCATTGAGCATAGAACATAATATTAGTACACCATGTGTACTCCGAGATGATATATAACTTATGCACAAAAATTTAAAATGCAGATTATGGTTACAAGTGTAGATGATAATATAAAGTACCTGAAGAACTATGGAGCCAAACACCATATTCAAATGAACACAGAGATCATGTATTACACCCAAGGTCTCCAGTTTAGCCGCGGAGAGGATGATTATTTGAGACGGTGAATAACTAGAATCAAGGATCAACCTTTGAAGTGAAGGGGCATCTTGAATGATGAGCTGCCTTCTGTCAAAAGAAATTCTAATTCTTACAAGGTTTGGGGACTTTATCTGGAGACAACTGATTCTAACTGTGAAAACAAGCACCAAGCACTCCAAGGCAGGGCAACTGGAGTGGATGACGCTGGCCTCCGATATACGAACCCGCACAAGTGAAAGTTTCTTGACAAATGGGAGTCAAAGGTTTAGTAGCAGATTGTCTGGTAGGTAGCACAACGCAATGGTGGCGGTGTGGAGAGAGGAGGAAAACCGCGAGATGGACATTGGTGTTGAGGGCACAAGTACATGGCGTTCGGTATTCGGTAGGTGATTTCCAGGGGAATAGTAGAACTCAAGCTGCCGTAGTTATGTGAATTCAGGGGATTTCAGCCAGGCGTCCATCGTGCAGGGCATGGTATGCTTGCTTGGGCAGCATGACGAGATGCAGAGGCTTTGAACGGAGCCCTGGTGGGAGGAGATGATGGCTCTGGGGATTTCAAAATCATTGAAAGAGATAGCTAACGACAGTCAAGATTAAGGGGCACAACACGCCATAGAGGGCGCCACCAAATTGAGAGGACTTCGGTGTGGCAGCAATCCTTGGTGGGGGGAAGCGATGATCTCCCCAAGGACGGCGTCTAGGAGATCGCTGATGCGGTCCACCCGAGATTCTACGGGTTCCTGGGATCCGGTGGGGGCAGGGTCGCCGCTTCTCCCCGCGCTGCCGAGTGCAGGATCTACAACAGGCGCCGCCACTAGCGGGGGCCTCATCTTCCTGGGTCAACCGACTCTATTTTCCTCGAGGGCGTCATGTCGCGCTCGCGGATTTGTGCAGAGTAACGAATGACGAGCCTAGTTGTAGTGTGAGTGAAGAAGAAGGGGAGGTGGGGTTTTTATATAGTAGTGAGGAAGAAGGGAAGCTGGTTTTTTTGTAGGAGTGAGGTGAGGAATTTGGGGGTATGAGTGGAGCGAGCTGAAGTGAGGTGGGTGGGAGTGAGGAGGAAGAAGAGCACCCAGGTTTTTTTTGGGGGGGGGTGTAGTGCTGGGTGTGGGTAGTGCCTCTCGTTAAGTAAATATATGGGCTTTTGAATTGATTTTATTATTTGCTAGGGTGGATGGGCTGTTTTGTCTTGGGCCCAGAGAAACAATTACTACTAGTACAGTGGAGACACTCTATAGCTACCCAGAAAAACAATTACTACTAGTACAGTGGATACACTACCGCTTCTGGCTCCCTCCAGGTCATCAAAACGTCTCCCTCTACTGAATGTCATTTTACCTTTGTTCACCAACATGCGGGCCATGCCGCCCGCGGGCCCAAATGCAGGAGAAGAGTCACCTCAGTCGTAGCGTGGCAGTAACGAGCCATCATATCACAAAACCCCACCTCCCCGCAGTCTAAATTTGACAGACGAAGCAACCATCATTTCACTCTTCGCTGAATCCCCTTCTCCCTCACCGTCTTCAAGAAAGACAACACTCGCATCTGCCATTGTTCTTCTCTCCCAACGAAGGGAAGGTAAGCGGATCCGTGATGTTGGTATAATTTTGTTCAGAGAAAAAAAGAACTTTTGCAAAGCAGTAACCGATCCTCACTCTTTTTTTTGTTTCATTGTCATTGCGATTGTGTTTTCCTTTCAGTGGTCTCCTAGTATTCGTCAGTTTCATGATGGACCAAGGAGAACCAGGCAAAGATCTGTTGATATTGGAGCAGATGCGGGAGGCTGATCCCCATGAGATAGAGAGCTCCAAGAAGATGGAGGCAGCCACCGAGCCGACCCCAGATACGCTCACGACCACTACTGAGATGGTCAACGCCCCGTTTGAGGTTACATGCCCCATGATGAATAATGCAAAAATTTATTACAGCTTCGATACCATGATATACATAGTGGTTTAAATAACTTGTGTTTCTTATACTGGAAAGTAATCCAGAATTTGTTCCTGTTTCAATTAGAGCCCCGATGCAGACAAGGATGGTGCGGTTGTACATGTCACTCGCTATGAGGCGGATGACCTGAATATACGCACTGGGAAAACCGAGTTCTTAGGCTGTTGGATCCTGGAAAGCATCTGCGCTTATACCGATGTGGAGTTGTATTCCAGCCTCACTGTTGTCAGGCATGTTGTGCAGGGTGTACTGAAGCACAAGAAGTTCAAAGCTACTCCTTCGTTTGTGAGGCATACTGTTCTTGTCAAGCTTACATAGGAAGATGACATGGCATGCCTCCACAAACAAGTTTATGAGTGGCAAGTCCACAAGGTTATCTTCATGAAGGTTCACAGAATTGAGCTGCTGCCGGACGTCCTCAATGATATTCATGGCAAGGTCCGTCTTGTGTCTAGCCCAAATTAGATCGAGGCATGAAATAGTTGCCCCAGCTAGTGTTTAATAGTAGTTTGGATTGTGTCTAATTATCCGAACCTTGCCTATTATCGAGCCCTCTAGGGCTAGTACTCTGTTTGAATCCGTCTATGGGAATTGCTGCTACTTTTGTGTGCATGTGAATCATGTGAGAACCATCGTAATTGTTGCCGAAACAGATGCGTCCTCACTAGTTTTTTCATGAATATGGCATGGTAAGACATAAGTTGTCATGGTTTATCATACGAGCAGTGTGTATTTGATGAAATAGAGTACTCGTTTGAGAACTGTGCGCCGACGTATACATAAGTACTTCTAAACACTGTTGGTGCTACCCCACTTGTAAGGAGTTGTGCAAAACATGGCACATTGGCTCAACCCGCTTCAACACTAGGCTATCGACCAACTAACAATCAATAATCTGTTGTCTGACATATAAGCAACTACGTATCTTGTTACAATGGTTCATGTAGTTAACTGAGGCCACAATGTAAATTCCAAACGTTCACACACTAGTCCAGCGTTCATGTGGAACACTCGCATTAAACTCGGCTTCATAAAAAACTTGAAAAACATAAGTTAAGCAATTTTATACATCTCAATGATTCATAGAACATAACAAACATATACTAGTTCACAGCAAAAGACAAAGTTGTGAGAAGGTTTACAAATCAGGAAAAAACAAGCAAGGCTTCTCTGAGCAAAGGGCCTCCCGACAGGCTTAAATTTCCTAGAGTTCACTCTGGTTTTTTCTTGTTGCCACAATCCAGGGTTAGGTTCTCTCGTTCCAGAATAACCAATTATAATTGTGTTCTCAGCTGGAATGCTGAACTGAACCATGTAGTGTACTAACAAGGTGAAATTCTTGTGCATTCCACTAAATTTAAGCACCGCTATTTGCAGAAATAAGCAGACCACAATGCCTCTTGTCCACGCACCTGTCCCAAAAACCTCCGTGCAGCCATGCCAGCTAGTCCTCGGTCCATGGATCAACTCGTAGAAAGTGCATTCTGGACTAGGATGCAGTTGTTTTCGCTCATCCCTACACTGCAATCAGGAAGTAAAACCTACAAACCGACTTCTTTTAGATTGCGTTGGTCATTCTACCTAGCTACTACCAATGTAGGAATACCTGGAACACTGGTGGTTAGAGGACGGCAACTAGGAATAGCCATCTCATTTTGTGCAGTTGTACTAAAACTGAGGTGTGTACTTTTGATTGCGCAGATAGAAACGATATGGAGACAGACATCCCTGTTTGCGCAAATACGAAATACGGTTATTTAAACAGTGACAGATATTTGCAATGGTGTATGATTAACAACAACATCTATCATGTTATAATTGGCACTAGATTGACAGTATGAAAGTGCCCTTAAGTAAGTAGCATCACATCACATCAACACTGCTACTAGATTAACATGTAGAACAATAGCATTAGTATTACTGTCATGAGAGTAGCACATGGTCAGTAAATGTGCAATCAAATTTGTGCAGTTCCACTGGGATGAAGCAATGTTAGCGGTGTGAGATTTAAGTGTAACTGCAAAAACACAATTCATGGGAAATAAAGCAAAGACAGAAGCACTTCATAAAATGGTGGTGGCATTGCTTCAATTTATCGACGACACTAGACCATTACTTATAGTGACATTAGGTGGCATTGCTTAATGCTTCATGTGATTTTACATTAACGGTAGCGATATGGGCGTAGGGACAGCAGGGCATAAAGTGGTGAGGCAGATGTGGTTGCCGAGAGCGGCAAACACTCAGACAACATGTCTGCATTTGTCTCGTTTTTTATCTCCTCAGCGACATTTTCCTATGTGAGCACAGGAAATCTAGACCTGCTCATTCTCATTTGCGTTGTCCCCCAACACCCCTCACTTTCTTTCCTTTTTCAACCAAGAGACAAGTCCACTTCCCACCACCCTTCGCCACCCACCATGTTTTCTTTGCCTTTTCAACCAAGAGACCGGTTGGGTAGCCAGTATCTACTACTTTCCCCCATTTCCTCCTAGAACCAAGTCCTAGATTCATGCTACAGCTTTCCTACTTTCTTCCCTGTTTGAACCAACTCTTAGATTCGACTATATTAACTAGCTTTGCCTCTAATAATAGTAAATGTCTAGGTGGCTTTGGAACAGCCGATAGAAGTAGAAAAAGATCCACACGCAGCCACGTGGGGAGCTGGGGCAGCAGAGCAAGGTAGGTTTTGAAGGAATATATACCTGAGGGTCGTCGGCATGTGGCAAAGACGACATCGGGAGGCCGCATCTTGGCCACAATACCACATGGAGGAAGAAGGGGTCGGAGGCCCTCCCGAGCCGGCGCTCTCTCAGATAGAACGGCACAGCTGCCGATCGGGATGCGCGGGCAGCCGTTGGTCTCCTCCCTCGCCGCCGCTGACAACGTGAACGATTTACCTACACCCCTGCCCCGGTCGAGGTGGTCCAGCCGGATTTGTGACCAACAGTGAGCAGAGAGAGAGTGTGGCCACCTATGTCTTGCTTAGATCTGGAGAGCATGAGAGAGTGAAAGAGAGGAACGCTAGTAAAGCAAGCACTAAGGCTCCTGCTTATATATAGTAGAGTGATTTTGTTGTACCAACTTCAGAAAAATGCGCTCCTACGTGTACCTGCGAGTGGGTGTGAGAGAACTGGTGCATGCGTGCACCACTTATCTTTGTGAGAGTAAAATATACTATGCCCAAAGAACGTTCTCCACAAGGGTAATAGTATAAGTGTGTGATGTGTGAGCTAAAATAAAAGGTGCTCGACATCTTTTGCTTTTTTAAAGTTCTAAGGGTAGGGTGTGAACATCACGTATGTGTGTGACGTCTACCTGCAGATAGACGGTGGGTGCAAGAGGACTCGGGAGTCATGACTCGTGAGGGTGTGTGTGTGCGTGAGAGAGAGGGGGCACGTATCAATGCAATGCACGTGCCCATAAATCATTATCCGACAAACGTTCGCCACAAGCCGTTTCCTGACAAACGCCGTAAGAACCATTAGATCGGCATCCGACAGTGTCAGTTTTGCCATGTCATTTAACATAGCAGCCACTCCTCCTACACACAAATCTTCCATGTGAGTGTCAGCAACTGTCGTATGCTCCTCCCTCCGATCCAAAATGCAGTGCATATAGCTTTATTGAAAATTTGAACCTCGCAAACTTTTACCGAGTTTTCGTGTACCAAAATGCACATATAGAATACCCAGTATATATATATATATGTCATTTCATTCATCTTCGAGAGGTAACTATAAAGATGGGGGAGGAGTCCACAAACAAAGACCATCGTATGACCTACCGCAATTTCAACCATCCTTTGGTGCGGAGGAATATCATAGGAACTCTATATGATATGATTTTTATATGATTTTTTTCCATTAGAGCCAATATTTCATAGGAATAGATTCATAAAATCCACATTTCAAAGGAAATAAACATGATATCGTTTTATAGCTTTAGAGCCACTTGGTTCATATGAATGGATTCCTATACTCCCATAATTTCAAAGGAAAATAAACATTAGCATATATTCAATAGAAAAGTTCCTATGATGTGAACCAAATGACATCTCTTTTCTAATCCCTCCTCATAGGAATTGAGATACATGCACTACTGCAGGATGCTGCTAGCGCGACACTACGATCAGAGACCCTTAGACAAAACTATGTGCGATGCAATAATCGCAAACGATGGTGTAAAAGAACCGTCAAAAAAGGTGCAAAACATTTGCGATGGTGGAGCCATCAAACACGGTTCAAATTGAAGTTGCGTGTGCGATCCAGGGCATACGGTTCAGTCCAATGAACTATTTGTGATGAGGCAGAACAAAAGAAACGGGCAGCCTGATGAAGGCGTGTGCGATATAGAGCATATGGTTTACTCGGATGAACTGTTTGTGATTAGGAAACACAAAAGAAATAGTCAGCCATATCAAGGTGTGTGTGATTGAGGGCATACGCTTCAGAAGGATTAACTGTTTGCGATTAGGCAATAGAACAGAAACGGGTCAGCCAGATCAAAGTGTCCGTGATTGATGGCATACACTTCACATGGATGAACTGTTTGCGATTAGCCACAACAAATTGAGACAGTTAGATAGATCAACGTGTGTGCGCTAGAAGGGTACACACATTCTCATTAAAAGAAGCGTGCGCGATGGTAATAACGAGCGTGCACGGTTGTTGGAACAAGGCGTGTGCTGACATTGCCTATTGCTGTGCGCCCTATGGTGCAAATGCCACGTACGTGGCTGAGAAGGCATACGTGCCCATGTTACGCCTTCCGAGAATAGTGCCGCACTTATAACCATCAGTAAATTTTGAGCGTGCACCCCATCACAATTTTTTTAGAAGAACAGGGAGGCCGCGTCCCGTCACATTCCAAATTCCAAACCTGTTCTCAGCGATCAAAAGCTAAATGGTTTCCCACTTAGGAGCGTATTACTACTCGGTTATAAATACTACTACTCCAAGATGACTGCACATTCCTCCTCAACTCCTCATCCACAAAAACAAACAAGTCATTCATCATCGTTCCCTTGCGTCTGCCATAGCCAGCATGAGTTCTTGGTCGAGAGATTGCCACCAGGGAGAGGTGAGTCTGGAAGCGGAAGCACGAGAGATGTCCCACCTCGCCACAAAAGCAGACAACATGTCCCGCCGCACGGCTATAGCAGTAGAGAGGTCCTGCCGTGCCGCCGAAGCAGCACGGAGGTCCCGCGCACTATCGATGCAGCAGACTGGTCCGGCCGTGCCGCGGAAGCAGAAGAGATGTCCCGCCATGCCGCGACTGTAGCGGAGATGTCCTCCCACGCCGTGGCGGCCGGGGAAAAAGTCTCGCGGGCAGGCGAGGACTCTTACAGGCGCATGCGTGCCCTCGTCCTTAGGCAGATGGATCATATCTCCAGGTGAGCAAGGTTGCAGGATGACCTGAAAGCCTCGTTTGAACAGTCTACCGACGTCATCCGGCAACTAAATGAGAGCAATGCGAAGCTCCGGGCCGAGCGTGACCAGCTGAGGGTGAAGATCGTTGGAAGTGCGGAGTAGCGGGAGCAGACCACTACCTTGTTGAAGAGGACCAACGTCATCATCGAGAAACTTATGGACCAGAATGCCATGCTGCACATCGAGCACAGAAGGCTGGTGGAGGAATCCATGGATGCTCTCAACCAGCATCTTGAGGACAAGAAAGATCTCATCGCCGCTCGCCGCGGAGACTAGTTCCCGCGGCCTGCAGCAACGCATCAAGAAAGTAGAGATTAGTGAGCCAGATTGTTGTCTTCCTTCTTCTTTTGCCCTTGTGTATTTCGGGTGTTGCCGCATGTGGCCTTTTTAATTATGTTCCTAGATATGTAAGACAATTATTATCCACTGTCATCGTCCTTATATTCATCATGATTGCTATAAGTCGCAGTCGATGCTATATATGTCCGTCGGATCTTACATCAAGATCCGTACAAAACTTTCTTTTCAGATTTTCATTTTTGTCTCTTAAATCCCAGTCCAGTGATACATATAGCCACGTTGTAGAACAGGTGCTCGGGCGCCATTAATGGAGACGTTGGGAGGGAGGTGTGCGGAAGGTAGTGGTCAAAGGGCTCTCCTCCTGATGAGCATGCGTAGGGGTCTGATCGCACGCCTCCCGTACCCAAATAGCTACCCGCACGACACCTCCTAGACAATAAAATAAGGAGACGTGTGGCCGCACATAATTGGTAAGTAGAATGCCCATGGTTTCAATAATACTTGTGTTTCTGATTTTTAACGTGACAACACTTGTTCCAAAATGACTTCACTGATTGTTAATATGTGCGCCTTCGCAAATTGGATAGAAAAATTACCACAGCCTATTGGTGCCATGTCATGACACCATGCCAAGTTTCATGATTTTCAGGCGTGTTTTGGATTTACAGGAATTAAAAAAACCAAGTTTCTCAATCTTTCCGGCCGAGCCACGACACCCAGATGTTTGAATTTCATTCCCATCTCTTGCATAGGACCTAGAAATTCACCCAAGGACACACATGTGATTTTTCAAACAACGTTGGTGCACTCGAGTGTGTGCTTGTAGTTCAAATTTGAATTATGCACATTAAATGCGCAGAAATTCAATTAATGTATAAAAAGACCAAATGAACCCGGAATAATTTCAGAATTTAGCACAATACTTCTATTTGGTCTAATTTGCCTGTGTTAAAAAATAAGCCGGGAGAAGGCAGTGTACGTATGTCGTTTTGCACACAGAGGTGACATGTTCCCTCTCGGAACCACGAGCCTTCTTGAGGGAAGCCCCGGTTTGCAAGAAGCTTACACCAAAGTTTGTCCCAATTCGGCCAAAAATTTACGACAACATGTTGGTACCATGTCATGACACCATGCCAAGTTTCATGATTTTCAGACGTGTTTTTGGATTTACAGGAATTAAAAAACCAAAATTTTCAATTTTCCGGCCAAGCCACGACGCCGAGATGTTTGAATTTCACTCCCATCTCTTGCAAGGGACCTAGAAATTCACCGAAGGACACACATGTGATTTTTCAAATAACTTTGGTGCACTGGAGCCTATGCTAGTAGTTCAAATTTGAATTATGCACACTAAATGCGCAGAAACTCAATTAATGTATAAAAAAGTCCAAACAAACCCGGAATAATTCCAAAATTTAGCACGATACTTCTATTTGGTCTAATTTGACTGTGTAAAAAATTAAGGTGGGAGAAGGCAGTGTACGTATGTCGTTTCACACACGGAGGTGACATGTTCCCTCTCAGAACCATGAGCCTTCTTGAGGGAAGCTCCAGTTTGGAAGAAGCATACACCAAAACTTGTCCCAATTCGGCCAAAAAAATTACCGTAGCATGTTGGTGCCATGTCATGATACCATGCCAAGTTTCATGATTTTCAGGTGTGTTTTGGATTTACAGGAATTAAAAAACCAAAATTCTCAATCTTTCCGGCCAAGTCACGACGTCCAGATGTTTGAATTTCACTCCCATCTCTTGCATGGGACCTAGAAATTCACCCAAGGACACACATGTGATTTTGCAAACAACTTTGGTGCACTAGATCCTCTACTTGTAGTTCAAATTTGAATTATGCACATTAAATGCGCAGAAACTCAATTAATGTATGAAAAGGGCCAAATGAACCCGGAATAATTCCAAAATTTAGCATGATACTTCTATTTGGTCTAATATGCCTGTGTGAAAAAGTTAAGGCGGGAGAAGGCAGTGTACATATGTCGTTTCGCACACGGAGATGACACGTTCCCTCTCGGAACCACGAGCCTTCTTGAGGGAAGCTCCGGTTTGCAAGAAGCTTACACCAAAGCTTGTGCCAATTCGGCCAAAAAATTACCGCAACATGTTGGTGCCATGTCATGACACCATGCCAACTTTCATGATTTTCACGCGTGTTTTGGATTTACAGGAATTAAAAAACCAAGTTTCTCAATCTTTCCAGCCGAGCCATGATGCCCAGATGTTTAAATTTCATTCCCATTTCTTGCATGGGACCTATAAATTCACCCAAGGACACACATGTGATTTTTAAACCAACTTTGGTGCACTGGAGCATGTGCTTGTAGTTTAAACTTGAATTATTCACATTAAATGCCCATAAACTGAATTAATCTAGAAAAAAGGCCAAACAAACCCGGAATAATTCCAAAATTTAGCACGATACTTCTATTTGGTCTAATTTGCCAGTGTACAAAAATTAAGGTGGGAGAAGGTAGTGTATGCATGTCATTTCGCAGACGGAGGTGACACGTTCCCTCTAGGAACCGCGGGCCTTCTTGAGGGAAGCTCCGGTTTGCAAGAAGCTTACACCAAAGCTTCTCCCAATTCGGCCAAAAAATTTACTGCAGCATGTTGGTGCCATGTCATGACACCATGTCAGGTTTCATGATTTTTAGTCGTGTTTTGGATTTACAGGAATTAAAAAACCAAGTTTCTTAATCTTTCGGGCCGAGCCACGACACCCAGATGTTTGAATTTCCCTCCCATCTCTTGCATGGGACCTAGAAATTCACCCAAGGACACACATTTGATTTTCAAACAACTTTGGTGCACTGGAGACTGTGCTTCTAGTTCAAATTCGAATTATCCACATTAAATGCATAGAAACTCAATTAATGTATAAAAAAGGCCAAACGAACCCGGAATAATTCCAAAATTTAGCATGATACTTCTATTTGGTCTAATCTACCTGTGTAAAAAAATAAGGTGGGAGAAGGCAGTGTACATATGTCATTTCACAGACGGAGGTGACACATTCCCTCTCGGAACCACGAGCCTTCTTAAGGGAAGCTCCGGTTTGCAAGAAGCTTACACCAAAGCTTGTCCCAATTCGGCCAAAAAATTTACCGCAACATGTTGGTGCCATTTCATGACACCATGCCAAGTTTCATGATTTTCAGCCGTGTTTTGGATTTACCGGAATTAAAAAACCAAGTTTCTCGATCATTCCGACCGAGCCACGACACCCAGATGTCTGAATTTTATTCCCATTTCTTGCAGGGGACCTATAAATTCACACATGTGATTTTTCAACAAACTTTGGTGCATTGGAGCACGTGCTTGTAGTTCAAATTTGAATTATGCACACTAAATGCCCCAAAACTCAATTAATGCATAAAAATGCCAAACAAACCCGGAATAATTCCAAATTTAAACACGACACTCATGTACTAGTTGCATGTTCACTATACATAAATGTTCTAGCAATTGAAGCACCATCCTTTCCCTCCGTAACACCATTTTGTCTTTCAAAACATAATGAAAAAAAATCAGGTATACCACAAACAGTTTACTAGAAAGAATCGTGTGGGATGCGATATAAAATATCTTGGCGCACCGTCTTGTCTGGCTTACGTAGGAAGCTTCGTTGTCTACAGTCCACCGCCCCTGCTTGAACCACACTTGCATGCCAGTTTCTCGCGGCACCAAGCGAAATTTTTTTGCCACCGCGGAAATATCTATCTCCCCGCCCCCTCCCTCCTACCAAAAGCCACATTTCCACTTTTCCTCCTTGCTTTCCAAGTTCAAACCTTTACTGCTGCTTACTGGCAGCTCAGCCTCCTCGCCGGCGACCCTTCGTCTTGCAGCGCCGCCTCCTCACTGGCTACCCTTCTTCTTGCAGCGTCGCCTCCTCGCCGGCGCCCCTTCTTCTTGCAGCGCCTCCTCCTCGTCGGCGACCCTTCTTCTTGCTGTGCGGCCTCCTCGTCGCCGACCCTTCTTCTTGCTGCGTGGCCTCGTTGATATGGTCAGGTAATCCACACCCCACCCACACCATCCTCCCCCTTTCCCGTCCCACATGCCCCGACCGACGGAGCGACACCTTCCACTAAAATCACTGCCCCCTCCTCCAATTAAGCGCCGCCCACAACCATTTTACACGCAGTATAAAATGGAGCTCAGTAGCATGCGGCCGCACGCGCGAACGAGGTCGCTATGGCTTCCATGCGTGTCAACCACCAGATCTTGGAGGAGCACCTCGTCCTCGAGGCCACCGTCGACACTGCCATGCAGTTGTCTACTTTAAAATACAGTTCGTCATGTTTTCTTGAGGCCACCGCCATTGCCTTCTAGTGATTTGTCCTCTGTAATGTTAATATGCAATCTGATGTTCAGTTAACAGTTTGGTCCTCTGAAATGTAATGTTCAGTTAACACTTTGGTCGAACAATTGCTACGTTTCGTAGTACTGTTCTCAAGCATTCTTTGTTTTGATAACTATCTTATCTTCTAGTACATGTTTCTATTCTGCAATGTCGTGCTCATTTAACTATTTTGATTCATTTGGTCTGCTGTCCATTTAACTGTTTGGTTCAGTTCTGCAATTTGATTTTCATTTGCTGTGGGTACAATTTTGTATTGTTATGCATGTGACACCAATCTAATTTGGCTGTACTCAATACATATTCTACTGATAGTATGGCAACTCTCAGTTAACCTGATCAAGATCTTCCTTATGTGTGTTGCGGGGAAACAATGGGAGACACTACCATTTACCATCGAGGTTTGTTCTAGCAGGGTCCTTTGGCTAATAGCACATTATTGTGTAGTTGCAGGAATCATTCTAATATTTAGGTTTCTTACAATTTGGTCTTGTACATGTAGGTCCTCCTGTCAGAGGCTTAGACCCTCTATTCGACCCATTTTGCATATGGGGAAATGAGATGTTCATGAATATCAGTCAAGTCAAGAAACTCAGGAAGATTGTTAGGATGAAGAAACTAGCGACAAATAACAACAAGATCTTTGTTTGCACAATGAAGAAGACATCAGTCAACTATAGGATGGTACCAACTCTTTTACCTTATTTTTACCCGTTGCACCATTTCAAAATTTACAACAGCGATTTATGCATAGCTTTGTTTTCAGTACTTTTCAAAGCAGTTCACCGATGATTACCTCTCAAACCACCTACATGGTCAAGAGGCGAGGAAGGTATTCATTCAACACCCACGTTACAATATTGAAGTCTTGCTGAAGAGGACGAAGGTTGGGCAGGCAATTATCCATAGCCATTGGCCTAAAGTTGCAAGGACATTCAACATCACTGAAGGCTCTATATTTGCCTTCCGCTTCTGTAGTTTCCCAGATGAGATTCATCTATCTATTTACCGTGTATGATGCTACTTTCCAAAGGTTTTTTATGTTGCATGTGAAACTTGGTGCTGTTGTGTAATGGCGTAACTGAGTGCCGAAGCTATCAGATGTAATTCGATTATGAAATCTTTGTTGCTTTTATATGGATATGAAATATCTGGCGTGTTATATAAGAAATATCGGTTTGATTAGTACATAGATTATCAATAATAGGATAATTACCCTGCTTATTGGGGTTTTCTATTACAGACGATTACTCAGACATCACCGTGGGCGATGAACTCAAACAACCCGCCCGGTTTCTAGAAAGTAGGCGTGTTTGATCAACTAACAATCACACACGGCTTCCGGCAGCGAACTGTTTGCGTTAGGCCACCTTGCACAAACGTATCCACACAAAGAACTGTCTGTGATATACATACCTACGGAAATGTTTTTCTAGAATTCACCATGTGGGATGTACATACCTACAGAAATGTTTTTCTAGGATTCACCGTGTGGGATGTGCATACCTACGAAAATGATTTTCTGGGATTCACCATGTGGGATGTACATACCTATGGAAATGATTTTCTGGGATTCACCGTGTGGGATGTACATACCTACGGAAATGATTGGGTTTCGATGCCTCGCCCGTTCGCACACGGCCCCAGCCTGGGTCCCAGGAGGGCCTATCCCCGATGATTTCTGGGTTGTGGGAAGGACCCCCCCTATCGCCCACACTCACTTGGCGACGGTTCCAAATGCCGTCGCAGAAAGGGGTTAAAAACCATTTGTATAGCACCGACGCGTACCAGTGATGTCATATTAAGGCGACGACTCGAATTACTACGACATGGCGTCGCACTCCATAGTACTCCTACAAACTGTACCACCGCAAGCATCATCGGTTTTCTTCAAGAGGGCGAGGGAGAAGCGGATTTGTAGTGGAGGCGCTTCCAAAAAAGGATTTGTAGTGGAGGCCCCTACCCTAGGGTGCCCTAGGTAGCTGCCGCACGCATCATCGGTTTTCTCTTTTCTTTATGCTCTTGCGCCTAGAGTGAAATGATGGTTGCTTCATCCGTGCAGCTTAATGCGGGAAAGGTGGGGCTTTGTGATTTGACACCTCATCGCTCATTCACTACTACTGCGGCGCTATGACCGGGGTGCCTCCAAGTCCAACCGCTGCTTCGAACTATAATTTGGTGCATCAGACGTGGAACAAGACGGTGGATGAGGATTCTCAAAAAAAGAAAAAAAAAGACGGTGGACGAGCCACATGTCGGCCAAAGGGGTCCTGTTAATGTAACATCCCAATTTTCAATTTGGATGTTATACATAGGTCATCATATGCATATCATATTTTATTTGCATTTTGGTTGTGATCCTAGAAATCTTAAGCAACTCAAGGACCCAAGGAGAGAGCTGGGGATTTCACAAACTTTCATATTTGAATTTTTCTCAAATTTCAAAAGAGGATCAATTTGATTTTAATATTTTCTCTCCAAATATTTCCAATAATAAAAATAAAAGAGAGAAGATAAAATGACTTATTCAATAAGAGAGGAATATTGGAGAAGAAATTTAAAAATCAAATTATTATTTTATTTGTATTTTATTTGAATTAGAAAAAATATGCATTTTTGAAAATTGCATTTTAGGCCAGAAACATGTTCACCTTGTCCAAAATATTAGGTTTGGACGGTGAAAATTGTTTCTGGTATTTTTAGGATTTTTTTATATTTTATTAGGATTTTTCTTTTGGGTGAAATTTATTTTTATTTTTAAAAAAACTTCTTCGCCCGACTGGGCCGATGACCTAGCCGAGCCGGCCCGCTACCGCAGCCGCCTTCCCGCGTCGGGACGGAGTCCTGCTCCCGCACGCCTCGCCGGAGTCCGGACCGGACTCCGAGTCCGCCGCCGCCTCGTGCCCCTTCTGCAAGTTGGGTGGACCCCCCCTATTTATAAAACGTAGCCGCCACCCCTCCTCCTCATCGCCCCGCCCCGAGCCATGCCGCCGCCCGCCAACGCCGCCGCTGCTTGCGCGCCGCCGCTCCTCGCCTCCCGCCACACCCCGCCGCCCGCTGCCCTGCCTCGCGCCGCCTCGCCGGAACCGCCGAAGCCGCGGGAGCCGCGCCGGATCTCGCCGCCGGTTTTTTTCAAAAACCGGTAAAAACCACAAAACCCCGCTTGTTTTTTTTCCTTTTTTCGGTTTTGGTTAGATCAGTTTTTTATTTTAGTTCATTAATTAACGAACGTTCATTGGTTAGTTTCTGCTAACGAACGAATACGTTCGTTTAGTTCTATTAGCGAACGTTCGTTCGTTAGGTATTTCTTTTTATTTTATTTTTTCAGCCAGGGACCTATCCGTGAATACTTTTATCACAAATTAGTCTCTGATCTTCAAACCCTCGTTACTCTTTACTCGTTTGTCCAAATCCAGTGAAACCAACGCCAAAATCTTGGTCTTGTTCCCCTCTTTCCATATAATCAACTTGAATATGATTTTGACAAAATTAAAATTTGGTTTCAAGCATATTTGAATTCGAATTTCTTTTGATCGCAATTTGAGTTTTGTAGCTCCGATTCGATTGATTCTTTTTGCAAATCGAAGTTCTTCAGTTGAACTTTCAGACCGAATATTTTATCTTGAGTTTTACCCTTGCACCTTATGCTTGAGTGCTTATGCATGCTACTGTTTGTTCACGATAGAGTTTCCGGAGTGCGAAGCGTGCTACTACGAATCACTAGGGTTTTCAGATCGTCAGCAAGGCAAGTAACACTTTGATCATATCCGTTTATTATCCAGTTTTATGCATTAGTTTCAACTCTCAAACATTTAATGAGTAGGTTTGATAACATGTGGGTATTGGGAAGTAGTTGATGAGGTAGCACCTAATGTCTTATATCAAACCCTCGGTACTTTCTACGTATGATTATACTGCTATGCTATGCTCATAGACGTGGTTTGGTTTGAGAGAATTCATGAAAGATGTGAGAGATTATTATTAACTAAGGTTTAACTTAAGGTGGCTACTTTAATACACATCTGGGTGGATTGGTTTGTGGGCACCTGGGGAATCCAGTGTTGTCCAAGGAGATCACGGGGAATCCATGTGATCATCCTATGGTTTTCCACCCAGGTTCAAAGGGATCATTGTGTTATTCATGCTGGAAACTTCTGTGTGCAGCCACAAGCCATTATGGGCTCTAGTATAGTTGGGTATGTTGTGTGACCTCTTACAGTGGTAGAATAGCAGATGTAGGGGATGTAGGTGGTACTGTCTACCCGTCGTAACGAGTTAATGCTTTTGAAAGACTGTGTCTTGGTCATCCGTTTCTCAAACACCATGTAGTGCGAGAAATTCAACGGAGGAGATCGATTCTTGTGGGGGAAAGTGCGCAAACCTCTGCAGAGTGTACAAACTAATCATGATTAGCCGTGTCCCCGGTTATGAACATCTTGAGTATATGGTGCTTGAATTATTATGTTGATCTCATCACTTTACTTAATTAATTTGCTGGGTTATTGATAATTTGGGATTGAAATGGGGTTACCATTCTCAATGTTTTCAATGAACTTTGTAGATAAATAAAATATATTCCTTTCTTGTAGGGAAAAACTATCTTTCTGCAAATGATAACCATAGAGCCTCCACCAGCCATATATGCATGTAGTGATAGTTGTTTTCTGTACATTGCGCTATAGTGTTATTTTGCCAGCATATTCCATGTGCCGACCTACACAGGCTGCAACGTATTATGTTGCAGAGTTTTCAGACAAAGAGTAAGGTGCACTAGGTCATTGTCATACACTCAGCTATGTCGTTCGAGTTGATGGACTCATTTACCTTCAAAGCTTCCGCTGTTATCTTATTTAGATGGCCTTCAGCCATATTATTCTAATAAGTTCTCTTTTGAGACATTCGATGTAATAAGTGTGTGATTCAACTCTGTTATAAATCCTCGAGTGCTGTGTGTGTCAGCATTACCGATCCAGGGATGACACTTATACACGGAGATTTGAACATCTGATGTCGGATCGCTACAAGATGGAGTACGTGGATGAGTTCAGCAAATTAGCCCGCTATGCCCCGGACGATGTGGCCACAGATGCCGCAAAGCAGGAGAAGTTTATGGAAGGGATGAATGATGAGCTGAGTATGCAGTTGATGGTGGCAACATTTTCCAACTACCAGGAGTTGGTAGACAGGGCTCTTATGATAGAAGGCAAGCAACATCAGATAGAGAGCCACAAAAGGAAGTATGGACAGGGGAAGTATAATTCAGGAGCTCAGCAGAAGCCTCGCTTTACCCCTAACCCGAGAGGTTACACCCAAAACCATGGAGGCCACACCCACAATGGAGGAAGCTCACATAACCATAGTGGCCCTAAGAATGGAAATGGGAATGGAGCAAGCAGCAGCCATAACCGTTCCAACCCAGCAACACCCACTAAGAAGGACCTAAGTCATGTCACCTGTTACAAGTGCGGGAAGACTGGGCACTATGCCAATGATTGTTCTGAGTTCAAGAATGGCAATGGAAGTGGAAACTCTGGGAAGAAGCCCAATCCCTTCACCAAAGGTCAGGTGAACCACATCAACATGGAGGAAGTTGAAGATCAGCCTGACGTAGTGATTGGTAAGTTTTTGATTAAGTCATTTACCGCTCTCGTTCTTTTTAACACTGGTGCATCGCATTCATACATATCAAGGGGATTTGTGGACAAATTTAAGTTGCCAACCTTAGCCCTTAGGTCACCCATGTTAGTAAGCTCGCCAGGAGCAGAGTATATGGCCAGCCGATGGTGTGATTGGTTACCATTAACCATTGGTAGCCATGTTTTCCCCTCAGACCTAATAATTTTGGAGTCACAAGGATTGGATATAATACTAGGCATGGATTGGCTAATGAAGTACGGAGGAAACATCGAATGTGCTAGCAAGTCGATATTACTTACCACCCCTGAGGGAAAGAGGATCAAGTATGTATCTAGGCATGCGCCAAGGAGGACCCAAGTGAATTCCCACTCGGGGAGTTGTTCAGGAGGAAGTACCTGTTATGAGGGATTACTCGGATGTATTTCCAAAGGAATTACCAGGCATGCCGCCAGATCGAGACATAGAGTTTTTAATAGAGCAGTTGCCAGGCACCAGACCTATATCAAAGAGACCATATCGGATGCCCGCAAATGATCTGGAGGAAATCAAGAAGCAGATTAAGGAGTTACTGGAGAAAAGGTTATATCCGACCAAGTTCATCACCGTGGGGAGCCCCAATGCTCTTAGTTGAAAAGAAGGATGGATCTTTGAGAATGGTTGTTGATTATTGGGCATTGGATAAAGTGTCGATCAAGAACAAGTACCCACTACCGATGATCAATGATTTGTTTGACCAGCTGTAGGGAGCTAAAGTATTCTCCAAGATCGATCTTCGATCAGGATACCACCAGTTGAAGATCCAAGAACAGGATATACCTAAGACAACTTTTACCACAAGGTATGGGCTATATGAGTACACAGTCATGTCTTTTGGCTTGGCTAACGCCCCTGCCTATTTTATGAGTATGATGAACAAGGTGTTCATGGAATTTTTGGATAAGTTTGTTGTGGTGTTCATTGATGATATATTGGTGTACTCAAAGAATGAAGAGGAGCACAAGGAGCATCTGCGCTTAGTTCTCGAGAAGCTCAGGGAACATCAGCTATATGCCAAGTTCAACAAATGTGAGTTTTGGTTGAAGGAAGTTGGATTTCTTCGACATGTTATATCAGGAGAAGGTATGGCAGTAGACCCTAGCAAGGTTCAATATGTCATTGAGTGGTTGGCACCCACCTCAGTAGGAGAGATCCACAGTTTTCTGGGACTCACAAGATATTATAGGAGGTTCATTGAGATTTTTTCCAAAATTGCGAAACCCATGACAGAGTTGTTGAAGAAGGACACCAAATTCAAATGGACCGAGGAATGTGAGGCCAGTTTTCAGGAGTTGAAGAAACGCTTGGTTACAGCCACAGTACTGATTCTTCTGGATATACGCAAGGATTTCCATGTTTATTGCGACAGTTCTTGCCTAGGACTTGGAGGTGTACTTATGCAGGACGGAAGAGTTGTTTCATATGACTCACGTCAGCTTCAATCTCACGAGTTGAATTATGCCACGCATGATTTGGAGTTAGCAGCCATAGTACATGCACTCAAGACCTAGAGACATTTTCTTGTTGGAAACCGTTGTGATGTGTACACGGATCACAAGAGTTTGAAGTGCATTTTCACACAGAAGGAGTTGAATCTCAGGCAGAGGAGATGGTTGGAGCTAATAAAGGATTATGATATGAAGCTACATTATCATCCAGGAAAAGCCAATGTCGTAGCAGGCTCTTTGAGTCGCAAGAGCTATGTCAATACCCTCGTAAGTGGAGGATTACCGCAGGAGTTAGTCGACGATCCCAAGGAACTTCGTTTGGAAATAGTTCCAAGAGGTTTTGTTGCAGCAATGGAGGTTCAGTCCACATTATTGGGAAAGATTCGAGAAGCTCAGAAGGATGATAAAGAAATTGCTGAGATAAAGGAGAAGATGAGCAAAGGAAAATCCAAGGGTTTTCGTGAGGATGAGCACAAAACTTTATGGTTTGAAGACCATATATATGTGCCCAATAATGCGGAGATCAGGAAGTTAATATTTCAAGAAGCCCATGACTCGCCATACTCGATTCACCCCGGAAACACCAAGATGTATTTGGATTTGAAGGAACGTTTCTGGTGGACAGGTATGAAGAAGGATATTGCCGAATATGTAGCAGTATGTGATGTATGTCAAAGAGTGAAGGCGGAACATCAGAAGCCAGCAGGGTTACTACAACCTATGCCGATACCCGAATCGAAGTGGGATAAACTTGGCATGGATTTCATCACCGGATTACCCAGGACCCGATCAGGATATGACTCCATCTGGGTAGTAGTAGATCGCTTGACCAAAGTGGCTCACTTTATCCCCGTGAAAACCACTTATATGAGTGCGAAGTTGGCCAAGATATACATGACCATGATCGTATATCTGCATGGAGTTCCGAGGCCCATCATATCAGATAGAGGAACACACCTTACTTTGAAGTTTTGGGATCAGTTACACCAGACTTTGGATATCAGGCTAGAGTTCAGTACAGCCTTTCATCCATAGATAGATGGACAGACCGAGAGAGTCAATCAGATTCTGGAGGATATGTTGAGAGCTTGTGCACTAGATTATGGATCTAGTTGGGATAATAACTTGCCCTACGCAGAGTTCTCATACAACAATAGCTACCAGGCTAGTTTGAAGATGGCCCCTTTCGAAGCTTTGTATGGAAGAAGGTGCAGGACACCGTTAATGTGGGATGAAGTCGGAGACAGTCAGTTGTTTGGACCAGATTTAATTAAGGAGTCTAGAGAGAAGGTTAAGTTGATTCATGTTAGACTGGAAGTAACTCAGTCCAGGCAAAAGAGTTATGCCGATACTAAACACAAGGAGGTAGTCTACGAAGTCGGAGACAAAGCATATCTTCGTGTGTCACCGCTTCGAGGAGTTAAACGATTTGGAGTTAAGGGAAAATTAGCCCCGAGATTTGTAGGACCATACCTAGTTTTGGAACGTATGGGAGAAGTGGCCTACAAGTTGGAGTTACCAGAAGGATTGTCAGGAGTTCATGATGTGTTTCACGTTTCCCAGTTGAGGAAGTGCCATGCTGAAATGGCCGATATTCCTCTAAGAGATACAGTGCCCCTGGAAGCAATTCAATTGGAAAGTGATCGAACCTACGAGGAGAAACCCGTCAAGATTCTCGAGTTTGCCAGCCGAGTTACACGCAGCAAGGTTATCAAGTTTGGCAAAGTTCAGTGGAGCCACCATACCGAGGAAGAAGCCACCTGGGACCGAGAAGAGGACCTACGGAAAGACCACCCGCACCTATTTTTCTAGCCAACCCGAATCTCGAGGACGAGATTCATCTTAAGGGGGGTAGGTTTGTAACATCCCAATTTTCAATTTGGATGTTATACATAGGTCATCATATGCATATCATATTTTATTTGCATTTTGGTTGTGATCCTAGAAATGTTAAGCAACTCAAGGACCCAAGGAGAGAGTTGGGGATTTCACAAACATTCATATTTGAATTTTTCTCAAATTTGAAAAGAGGATCTTCGATTTTAATATTTTCTCTCCAAATATTTCCAATAATAAAAATAAAAGAGAGAAGATAAAATGACTTCTTCAATAAGAGAGGAATATTGGAGAAGAAATTTTAAAATCAAATTATTATTTTATTTGTATTTTATTTGCTATTTTATTTGAATTAGAAAAATATGCATTTTTGAGAATTGCATTTTAGGCCCGAAAAATGTTCACCTTGTCCTAAATATTAGATTTGGACGGTGAAAATTGTTTTTCGTATTTTTAGGATTTTCCTTTTGGGCGATTTTTTTAAAACATCTTCGCGTGACCGGGCCGAAGGCCCAGCCTAGCCGGCCCGCTACCGCCGCCGCCTTCCCGTGACGGGACGGAGTCCCGCTCCAGCACTCCTCGCCGGAGTCCAGACCGGACTCCGAGTCCGCCGCCGCCTCGTGCCCCTTCTCCAAGCCGGGCCGACCCCCCTCTTTATAAGCCGTAGCAACCACCCCTCCTCCTCATCGCCCCGCCACCCCGCAGCCCGCCGCTTGCGCGCCGCCGCCGGCCACGCGGTGCCCCGCGCCGCTCCCCGCCTCCCTTCGCCGCATCTCGCCACCCACTGCCCTGCCTCATGCCGCCTCGCCGGAACCGCCGGAGCCGCGCCGGATCTCGCCGCCGTTTTTTTCGAAAACCCGTAAAAACCGCAAAAACCCGCTTGGTTTTCTTTCGTTTTTTCTGTTTATGTTAGATTGGTTTTTTTATTTTAGTTTGTTAATTAACAAATGTTCATCGGTTAGTTACTGTTAACGAATGAATTCGTTCGTTTAGTTCTATTAGTGAACGTTTGTTCGTTAGGTTTTTCTTTTTATTTTAATTTTTCCGACGAGGGACCTATCCACGAATACGTTTATCACAGATTAGTCCCTGATCTTCAAGCCCTCATTACTTTTTACTCGTTTGTCGAAATCCAGTGGAACAAATGCCAAAATTTTCGTCTTGATCCCCTCTTTCCAGATAATCAACTTGAACATGATTTTGACAAAATTAAAATTTGGTTTCAAGCAGATTTGAATTCGATCTTCTTTTCATCGCAGTTTGAGTTTCGTAGCTCCGATTCAATTGATTCTTTTTGCAAATCGAAACTCTTCAGCTGAACTTTCAGATAGAATCTTTTCTCTTGAGTTTTACCCTTGCACCTTATGCTTGAGTGCTTATGTATGCTACTGTTTGTTCACGATAGAGTTTCTGGAGTGCGATTTCAGATTGTCAGCAAGGCAAGTAACACTTTGATCATATCTGTTTATTACCCAGTTTTATGCATTAGTTTCAACCCTCAAACATTGCATGAGTAGGTTTGATAACGTGTGGGTATTGGGAAGTAGTTGATGAAGTAGGACCTAATGTCTTATATCAAACCCTGGGTACTTTCTACGTATGCTTATACTGCTATGCTATGCTCGTAGACGTGGTTTGGTTTGAGAGAATTCATGAAAGATGTGAGAGATTATTGTTAACTAAGGTTTAACTTAAGGTGGCTACTTTAATACACATCTGGGTGGATTGGTTTGTGGGCACCTGGGAATCCAGTGTTGTCCAAGGAGATCCCGGGGAGTCCGTGTGATCATCCTATGGTTTGCCACCCAGGCTCAAAGGGATGATTATGTTATTCATGCTGGAAACGTCCGTGTGCAGCCACAAGCCATTATGGGCTCTGGTATAGTTGAGTATGTTGTGTGACCTTTTTCCAGTGGTAGACTAGCAGATGTAGGGGATGTAGGTGGTACTGTCTACCCGTCGTAATGAGCTAACCCTTCTGAAAGACTATGTCTCGGTCATCCGTTTCTCAAACACCATGTAGTGCGAGAAATTCAAGGGAGGAGATTGAGTCTTGTGGGGAAAAGTGGGCAAACCTCTGTAGATTGTACACACTAATCATGATTAGCCGTGTCCCCGGTTATGGACATCTTGAGTATCTGGTGCTTGAATTATTATGTTGATCTCATCACTTTACTTAATTAATTTGCTGGGTTATTGATTATTAATTTGGGATTGAGATGGGGTTACCATTCACAATGTTTTCAACAAACTTTGTAGATAAATAAAATATATTCCTTTGTTATAGGGAAAAACTAGCTTTCTACAAATGATAAGCATAGAGCCTCCACCAGCCATATATGCATGTAGTGGTAGTTGTTTTCTGTTCATTGCTATATAGTGTTATTGTGCCAGCATATTCCATGTGCTGACCTACACATGATGCAACATATTATGTTGCAGAGTTTTTAGACAAAGAGTAAGGTGCGCTAGGTCGTTGCCATACACTCAGCTATGCCGTTGGAGTTGATGGACTCATTTACCTTCCAAGCTTCCGTTGTTATCTTATTTAGATGGCCTTCAACCTTATTATTGTAATGAGTTCTCTTTTGAGACATTCGATGTCATAAGTGTGTGATTGAACTCTGTTATAAATCCTCGAGTACTGTGTGTCAGCATTACCGATCCAGGGATGACACTTATACACAGAGATTTGACCGTCTAAGGTCGGATCGCTACAATGAAGTGTGTCGCCAATTCGTGTGCGGACTGACCCTGCTTTGAGTTGCTACACCAACACGACAGCAGCAACCTACCACTTGGTTTTGCTCCTTGGTGAATCCTGACTATATTGTTCTAAAAAGATACGTACTGTACTACCCTCTCCATCTCGGTTTGAAGGGCGTGCATGTAGTTATAGGTCATCCATTTGACTAACTAAATATGAGTTACTATGTCACAAAAAGTATATCATTGGATTCTTAAGCGGATGTAGTTTCTAAACATATACTACCTCCGTCTCAGTGAATAAGTCATTCACATAGTTCTAGGTCGATGATTTAACTATCTAAATATGTACTATACGTGACAAAAATATATATTTAGAAACTACATCCGTGTAGAAATCTAGTGATATACTTTTCATGACATATAACACATATTTAATTCCTCAAATCGATGACCTAGAACTACACGAATGACTTATTCACCTACATGGAGGTAGTACTATTCATCATATATATAGCCAGTTCAATTCTTAACCTAGAACGACATGCAAGCCCTGTAAACTGATACAGAGGAAGTAGTAAAAATGAGGTGATTTTACCAAGCGATGGGCGGGGGAGCATGGCCTGTCATGCGGTCCCATGTGTCATGATGTACCAAGGCGATGCGCATGTCCCTCTTGAGGCTGTCGGATCACGGGTTCCAGCGAAACCCTTAAGGTTCAAACTCTGGGGGTGCGCGCAAAGACCCCCCCCCCCCCCGTATCGATCTGCGTCCTAACTTAGCCTAGATCTCACAAACTAACTCGACAAACTCGCAACACAAAGGACACAAGGTTTATACTGGTTCAGGCCACCGTTGTGGTGTAATACCCTACTCCAGTGTGGTGGTGATGGATTGCCTCTTGGGCTGAGGATGAACAGTACAAGGGGAAGAACAGCCTCCTCAGGTTGAGGTGTTCTTGTGCTTGGCACACTTGTGTGGCTGGGGATGACCTCGATGGTCCTTCTTCGTCCCCCGCCTATGGTGGTGGCTAGTCCTCTTTATAGAGGCCCTGGTCCTCTCCCCAAATATTGAGCAGGAAGGGAGCCAACAATGACCAATTTGAAAGGGGACAACTAGTACAATCTATCCTGACAAAAGGTGGTCTTCGCCTGCCAAAGGTTCTGATGGTGACGCCGTCCTAGGCTTCATGGTGACCTCCGTCTCGCCATCCTTCTGGTCTTGGTCTCGTTGCACCAATATGGAAACCTTTGCTTGATGCCTTGGTACTTCACGCCTGCGCTTACCCCCTTAGCACCAAAGAGGAAATAAGGACGCTGTGCGCGCTGGCGCCTGCCTGGTCTCGATCGTCATGGCTTACGTCATGAGAACCTCGTGAGGTTTGCCCGACCTTGAACTCTCCACCCCTCGCGAGCCGGCATGGAGAGGCCGCTCCTGAGGAGGTCTTGTGTCGTCCGCCTCACGAGGCTTGGCCCCTCATGAGGGTCTTGATTCCTGGTTGATGAAGATGGGCCGTACAGGCCTGCCAGCAAAGCCACGCCGTGGGCCGCAGGCAGGCAAGTCCGGGGACCCCCATTCCTAGAATGCTGAGAGTAGCCCCCGGGCCCAAGGCACGCTCGGGCTTGGCTTCGAGGCGAAGCCAAGGGTCGAGTGCGGAGCGCCGTGGTCCCCAATAGCCTGCAGCGTCAGTCGATGCGTGGCGGTTGAGTGGTCATGGGCGTCTCCACTTCCCCACGCTGCCTCGGCAACTACCCGACTATCAAAAGGCTGGTGTAGACAGCGTTTACCTTTACTGTTTCCTTTCGCCTTGCTTAGATCCCCTTTCTTGCTCCCTGCTTCCGAAATCTTCAGATCCGCTCCCATCCTTTCGTGCATCAGCGACCAATGGTGCCCCGGAGGGTCAAGCCTGCCTCATCGCCAGTGCCGTTTGCGACGAAGGCTTGGTACGAACCTGCCCTCGACTCGCCCAACGTCTCGGAGAAAAACCTCACCGCCACGCGCCTGCTGATGGCGGGAGAGAGTAATGAAAGGGGGAATACGGAGCTCCGGGTTGCTTCCGACATGCCGGAGCCCGAGGGGAGCGTGTTCTTCCCCTTCTTCATCAGCAGTATCACCGCCGGGTTGGTTCCTCCCTTCTCCGATTTCTTCTATGAGGTCCTCGACCACTACGGGTTGTAGGCGCTGCATCTCCATCCCAACTCCGTCCTCGTCTTGTCCATCTTCGCCTACTACTGTGAGGCGTATCTGGGCATGATGTCGTCCGTGGCCCTGCTGCGCCACTTTTGTTCCTCCGTGCCAGCGAGGGCCATATCTCTGGGTGCGCCAATTTCATCGCGGCCGGCAAGACCAACTCGATCTCAAACACCGGGAAGAAGGCCGACAACCTTAGGGCCAAGTGGGTCATGATGAGCGCCAAGCGTGTCCACCCGCGCTTGGTGCTGCCGACGGAGAAGCCCCATGTCGACAAGGCGTGGTCCTGCGTGAAGCTCACCGACGAGCGGGCGACGTTGGTGCTGGAGCAGATGAAGTTCGACCTGAAGCCTGGCAATGCAAAGGCGGCGAGGATTACAGGGGCCATGCTCCTGAGGGAGTTTCTAGCGCTGCACGTGGCCCCACTGCATCCCGCTCGCGCACCTAGTGGGAACCTGGGGATGAAGAGGACAAGGTTTGCCTAAGCTCAGAGGCCTTGTCCTGCGAGGAGCTGACCGCAGCTCTCTGCCTCCTGGCCGGGGATGATCAGGAGCATCCTCCGAATGTCTTTACTCCCTTGTTCCGCCATAAGGACAGTGCGCTGACCGTGGCCTCCAAGCCAACCTTTGACGGGCATGAACTGGTGCCGCCGGTGCTCACCGGGGCCCCAGCGGCGCCGACGCTGGTGGAGCTGTCTTCTGGTGAGTCCCATGAGGAAGAAGAGGAGGAAGAAGACTCGGAGGTGACCTCCGAAGGGACGGGGGAGACCTCCCCCTGAGTAAGGCTGACATCCTCCGCCCCTTCCCTGATGATGACGAGGCCAACACTTCCCAGGAGAAGGAGGAACTGGCCATGATCCCGACGAGGGGCAGGTCGGCGCTGATCATCCGAGATTCTGCTGCTGCTCCGGTGCTGGCTGGAGCCGCCTCTGGTTCAACTGCTGCTCCCGCTTCAGCTTCTGGAGCAGGTGCACCCGCACCACGGGTCACGACGCTCTCCGGCTTCAAGCTCACCAAGCGGAAGGTGGACTACATTGCTGTTGACTAGTAAGTTCCCTACCTCGCCTTGTTCCTGCTGTTGATGCTCGTTTCCGACTCTCTTTCCTTGCTGCGTGACCAGGCTGTCGTCTGTGATGAAGAGGAGAAGGGAGAGCAAGGTGGTGCCGCTTGAATCCGTGTCGTCTCCTGTGACTGTGCCCCTCTCCATGGGCGAAGGAGGGGATGGTGCTCATGCTTCTCCAGCCCGATCGTCCTCGTGAGGCCCGGTGGAGCATCCTCGGGAGGAGTCAGCCCCCGAAGCACCGCCGGCTCAGTAGGTGTCGGCGTCCGGCACGACTGGTGAGGTTCAGGAGCCCTTGATCTCCTAGGCTCTGGTGACAACGTCGCCCCCTTCTCCTGCTGCGTCACTGGCCCCAGGTTCTTCTGCTTCCTCGGCCGTCTTGGAGCGCGCCCTTTTGGAGATGGCCCGGCTGCGGGAAGATCTCCAGGGCATGGACTCTCACCTCGTGGTAGGGCGCTTGGAGCTGGTCTCTGGCTGGCTTCACTCCGACTCTGCGATTCGAGCGTCGCTGAGCCAGGCCGCAGCGGCCTCCGAGAAGGAGAAGCAGGCCGCCGCCAAAGCTGCGGCCGATCGCGAGGCGGCATTGAAGGCCGCCGAGGCCGCCCGAGGCCGCTGTCAAGAGCTGGAGGACAAGATGAAGGGCCTGCGTGACCATCATGCGGAAGAAGCACGTGGCCGCCAGGTGAAGGAGGAGGAGATGAAGGCCCGGGAGGACGCCACCAAGGGCCGCGACGCTGAGCTCGGGTACCTAGCAAAGGCACACGCATCGGAGCACGACCAACTAGAGGAGTTGGAGCGGAAGGCGAGGGCGAAGGAGGCCAACCTTGATGCCAAGGCACAGGTCCTTGCCAAAGACCGCACGGCCTTCTCGACCTTCGAGGAGAGGTCCCGTGTGGCGCTGAAGACACTGTACGAGAAGGGCTTGAAGAAGCCGCTGGCCAGCGACGAGGATGGCCCTGCTCAGCTACTTCCCTTCCTGGTGAAGGTGCTTGAGGAGGTCGTGGAAGGCATCGGTCCCATGGCGGAGGCAGAGGCTCGCGTCCTTTCCTCAGCAGGGCTGACACGGGTCTTCAGCCACCTGCACCTTCGCGACCCCAGCGCTCGTCTTGACGAGCTGCTGGAACCTGTAGCTGACGAACACTATGCGGCCGCCGCTACGACCGTGAAGGGCTGATGTCTACTACACAACCTTCTTCTTGTAGACGTTGTTGGGCCTCCAAGTGCAGAGGTTTGTAGGACAGTAGCAAATTTCCCTCAAGTGCATGACCTAAGGTTTATCAATCCATGGGAGGCGTAGGATGAAGATGGTCTCTCTCAAGCAACCCTGAAACCAAATAACAAAGAGTCTCTTGTGTCCCCAACACACCCAATACAATGGTAAATTGTATAGGTGCACTAGCTCGGCGAAGAGATGGTGATACAAGTGGTATATGGATAGTAGATAAAGGTATTTGTAATCTGAAAATAGAAAAACAGCAATGTAACTAATGATAAAAGTGAGCATAAACGGCATTGCAATGTTTTGAAACAAGGCCTAGGGTTCATACTATACTTTCGCTAGTGCAAGTTCCCTCAACAATACTAACATAATTGGGTCACATAACTATCCCTCAACATGCAATAAAGAATCACTCCAAAGTCACTAATAGCGGAGAACGAACGAAGAGATTATGGTAGGGTACGAAACCACCTCAAAGTTATTCTTTCCAATCAATCTGTTGGGCTATTCCTATAAGTGTCACAAACAGCCCTAGAGTTCGTACTAGAATAACACCTTAAGACACAAATCAACCAAAACCCTAATGTCACCTAGATACTCCAATGTCACCTCAAGTATCCGTGGGTATGATTATATGATATGCATCACACAATCTAAGATTCATCTATTCAACCAACACAAAGGACCTCAAAGAGTGCCCCAAAGTTCTACCAGAGAATCACGACGAAAACATGTGCCAACCCCTATGCATAGATTCATGGGCCGAACCCGCAAGTTGATCACCAAAACATACATCACACGTGGTATCCCATTGTCACCACAGATACGCACGACAAGACATATATCAAGTGTTCTCAAATCTTTAAAGACTCAATCCGATAAGATAACTTCAAAGGGGAAACTCAACTCATTACAAGAGAGTAGAGGGGGAAGAAACATCATAGGATCCAACTATAATAGCAAAGCTCGCGATACATCAAGATCGTATCATCTCGAGAACACGAGAGATAGAGAGAGATCAAACACATAGCTACTGGTACATACCCTCAGCCTCGAGGGAGAACTACTCCCTCCTCGTCATGGAGAGCACCTGGATGATGAAGATGGCCATCGGAGAGGGATTCCCCCTCCGGCAGGGTGCCGGAACGGGTCTAGATTGGCTTTCGGTGGCTACGGAGGCTTCTGGCGGCGGAACTCCCGATCTATTCTCTGTTCTGGAAGTTTTAGGGTACGTGAGTATATATGGGTGAAGGAAGTACGTCGGTGGAGCTTCGGGGGCCCCACGAGGTAGGGGGCGCGCCCTAGGGGGCGCCCCCACCCTCGTGAGCTCCTCCCTTGGCTCCTGACGTGGGGTCCAAGTCCATCCGGTAGCTTTCCTTGCAAAAATAACTTCTCCAGTTGATTTCGTTCCGTTTCGACTCCGTTTGATATTCCTTTTCTTCGAAACACTGAAATAGGCAAAAAAACAACAATTCTGGGCTGGGCCTCCAGTTAATAAGTTAGTCCCAAAAATAATATAAAAGTGGATAATAAAGCCCAATATTGCCCAAAACAGTAGATAACATAGCATGGAGTAATCAAAAATTATAGATACGTTGGAGACATATAAAGCATCCCCAAGATTAATTCATGCTCGTCCTCGAGTAGGTAAATGATAAAAACAGAATTTTTGATGCGGAATGCTACTTGGCATAATTTCAATGTAATTCTTCTTAATCGTGGCATGAATATTTAGATCCGAAAGATTCAAGACAAAATTTCATATTGACATAAAAATGATAATACTTCAAGCATACTAACTAAGCAATCATGTCTTCTCAAAATAACATGGCCAAAGAAAGTTCATCCCTACAAAATCATATAGTTTTGTCATGTTCCATTTTCGTCACACAAGAGTGCTCTCATCATGCACAACCCCGATGACAAGCCAAGCAATTGTTTCATACTTTAGTAATCTCAAACCTATAAGCTTTCACACAATACATGAGCGCGAGCCATGGATATAGCACTATGGGTGGAATAGAATATGATGATGGGGGGTTATGTGGAGAAGACAAAAAGGAGGAAGTATCACATCAACGAGGCTAATGAATGGGCTATGGAGATGCCCATCGATTGATGTTAATGCAAGGAGTAGGGATTGCCATGCAACGGATGCACTAGAGCTATAAATATATGAAAGCTCAACAAAAGAAACTAAGTGGGTGTGCATCCAACTTGCTTGCTCACGAAGACCTAGGGAACTTGAGGAGGCCCATTGTTGGAATATACAAGCCAAGTTCTATAATGAAATATTCCCACTAGTATATGAAAGTGACAAAACAAGAGACTCTCTACTATGAAGATCATGGTGCTACTTTGAAGCACAAGTGTGGTAAAAGGATAGTAACATTGTCCCTTCTCTCTTTTTCTCTCATTTTTTGGGCCTTCTCTTTTTTATGGCCTTTCTCTTTTTTGGGGCCTTCTCTTTTTATGGCCTTTCTCTTATTTATTTATTCCTCACTTGGGACAATGCTCTAATTATGATGATCATCACACTTCTATTTATTTACAACTCAATGATTACAACTCGATACTAGAACAAGGATGACTCTATATGAATGCCTCCGGCGGTGTACCGGGATATGCAATGAACCAAGAGTGACATGTATGAAAGAATTATGAATGGTGGCTTTGCCACAAATACTATGTCAACTACATGATCATGCTAAGCAATATGACAATGATGAATGTGTCATGATGAACGGAATGATGGAAAGTTGCATGGCAATATATCTCGGAATGGCTATGGAAATGCCATAATAGGTAGGTATGGTGGCTGTTTTGAGGAAGATATAAGGAGGTTTATGTGTGAAAGAGCGTATCATATCACGGGGTTTGGATGCACCGGCGAAGTTTGCGCCAACTCTCAATGTGAGAAAGGGCAATGCACGGTACCGAAGAGGCTAGCAAGGATGGAAGGGTGAGAGTGCGTATAATCCATGGACTCAACATTAGTCATAAAGAACTCACATAATTATTGCAAAAATCTACAAGTCATCAAAAACCTTGGCACTACGCGCATGCTCCTAGGGGGATATATTGGTAGGAAAAGACCATCGCTCGTCCCCGACCGCCACTCATAAGGAGGACAATCAAATAACACCTCATGTTTCAAATTTGTTACATAACGTTTACCATACGTGCATGCTACGGGACTTTCAAACTTCAACACATGTATTACTCAAATTCACAACTACTCAACTAGCAAGACTTTGATATTATTACCTCCATATCTCAAAACAATCATCAAGCATCAAACTTCTCTTAGTATTCAAAACACTCATAAGAAAGTTTTATTAATCTTGAATACCTAGAATATTAAGATTTTAAGAAAATTACCATGCTATTTAAGACTCTAAAAATAATCTAAGTGAAGCATGAGAGTTCATCTATTTCTTCAAAATAAAACTACCACCATGCTCTAAAAGATATAAGTGAAGCACTAGAGCAAATGACAAACTACTCCGAAAGATATAAGTGAAGATCAATGAGTAGTCGAATAATTATGCAACTATGTGAAGACTCTATAACATTTAATAATTTCAGATCTTGGTATTTTATTCAAACAGCAAGCAAAATAAATAAAATAAAATGACATTCTAGGAATGGAAAACATCATGTGAAGAAGAAAAAACTTAGGATCAACCGAAACTAACCGATAGTTGTTGAAGAAGAAAGGTGGGATGCCAACCGGGGCATCCCCAAGCTTAGATGCTTGAGACTTCTTGAAATATTATCTTGGGGTGCCTTGGGAATCCCCAAGCATGAGCTTTTCTGTCTCCTTAATTCCTCTCATATCACGGTCCCCCTAAATCTCAAAAGCTTCATCCACACAAAACTCAACAAGGACTCGTGAGAAAAGTTAGTATAAACCATTGCAAAAACCTTATCATACTCTACTGTAGCAAATCACTAAAATTATTATTAAACATTGCATACTAAATGCCTCTGTATATTTAATAGTCATATCCTCAAATAGAATCATTAAAGAAGCAAACATATGCAAACAATGCAAACATAACAGCAATCTGCCTAAACAGGACAGTCTGTAAAGAATGCAGCAACATACATACTTCCCTAGCTCAAAAAATTATGAAAGAAAATTCCCATTGTAGTAAATTTATCAGAGCTTAATATGCAAAACTTTTTAACATTTTATCACATTCTGACTTTTCTAGGGAATTATTGCAACAGCGGTAAACTTTCTGTTTCAAACAGCAACATGTGGACTTCTAAAATAGGCATAGTAAAGACTATCAATGCCACTTTTATTGAAATAAAAGATGCAAACCATTGTTATAAATAACAGCAAGCAAATCCTAACAAAATAAATTGATGCTCCAAGCAAAACACATATCATGTGGTAAATAAAAATATAGCTCCAAGTAAAGTTACCGATGAACGAAGACGAAAGAGGGGATGCCTTCCAGGGCATCCCCAATCTTAGGCTCTTGGCTATCCTTGAATATTACCTTGGGGTGCCTTGGGCATCCCCAAGCTTAGTCTCTTGCCACTCCTTATTCCATAGTCCATCGAATCTTTACCCAAAACTTGAAAACTTCACAACACAAAACTTAACAGAAAACTCGTAAGCTCCGTTAGTATAAGAAAATAAATCACCACTTCAAGGTACTGTAATGAACTCATTATCTATTTATATTGGTGTTAAACCTACTGTATTCCAACTTATCTATGGTTCATACCCTCCTATACTACTCATAGATTCATCAAAATAAGAAAACAACACATCGAGAATAGAATCTGTCAAAAACAGAACAGTCCGTAGTAATATGGATCAAACGTATACTTCTGGAACTCATAAAATTCTAAAATAAATTTCTAGACCTGAGGAATTTATCTATTAATCATCTGCAAAAAGAATTAACTAAATAGCACTTTCCAAATAAAAATGGCAGCAATTCTCGTGAGCGCTAAAGTTTCTGTTTTTTACAGCAAGATCAACAAGACTTTCCCCAAGTCTTCCCAAAGGTTCTACTTGGCACAAACACTAATTAAAAGCATAAAACCACATCTAAACAGAGGCTAGATGAATTATTTATTACTAAACAGGAACAAAAAGCAAGGAACAAAAATAAAATTGGATTGCCTCCCAACAAGCGCTATCGTGTAACGCCCCTAGCTAGGCATGATTATTTCAATGATGCTCACATAAAAGATAAGAATTGAAACATAAACAGAGCATCATGAAGAATATGACTAGCACATTTAGGTCTAACATACTTCCTATGCATAGGGATTTTGTGAGCAAACAACTTATGGGAACAAAACACCACTTCGAGGTACTGTAATGAACTCATTCGCTTGGCCATCTGGAGCAGATCGAGAGTTACACCCCTGGCCACCAGGTCAGGTTTGGAAGCATAAACCACACGACCGACATCCACGGAGACTTGATCTTCGGTAGATTCGAGCACTTGCCAAGTGTGCTGCACGGTCACGATGAGCATGATTTAGCTCTACCAGCGGACAATTTTCGGGAGATCGCACCGATGACCATTCCGACCCTCAATTCGAAGCCCATTGCGCCATCCAAGGACGGGTGGATAGACCCCGTCACGGAGGCCGCATCTTCAGCGGCGATCGAGCCAAATACCGACTTAGGGAATCCTGGATTAGGGGGTGTCCAGATGGCCGGACTATACCTTCAGCCGGACTCCTGGACTATGAAGATACAAGATTGAAGACTTTGTCCTGTGTCCGGAAGGGACTTTCCTTGGCGTGTAAGGAAAGCTTGGCGATACGGATATGTGGATCTCCTACAATTGTAACCGACTTTGTGTAACCCTAACCTCTCCGGTGTCTATATAAACCGGAGGGTTTTAGTCTGTAGGACAACATACAGAACAACAACCATACCATAGGCTAGCTTCTAGGGTTTAGCCTCTCCGATCTCGTGGTAGATCTACTCTTGTACTACCCATATCATCAATATTAATCAAGTAGGACATAGGGTTTTACCTCCATTGAGAGGGCCCGAACCTGGGTAAAACTTCATGTCCCTTGCCCCGTGTTACCATCCGGCCTAGACGCACAGTTCGGGACCCCCTACCCGAGATCCGCCGGTTTTCACACCGACATTGGTGCTTTCATTGGGAGTTCCTCTGTGTCGTCGCCATTAGGCTTGATGGCTCCTACGATCATCAATAGCGATGCAGTCCAAGGTGAGACCTTCCTCCCCGGACAGATCTTCGTCTTCGGCGGCTTCGCACTGCGGGCCAATTCACTTGGCCATCTGGAGCAGATCGAAAGCTATGCCCCTGGCCGTCAGGTCAGATTTGGAAGTTTAAACTACACGGCTGACATCCGCGGGGACTCGATCCTCGACGGATTCGAGCCATTGCCGAGCGCGCCGCACTGTCACGACAAGCATGATCTAGCTCTGCCGCCAAACAGTGCCCTAGAGGCCGCACCCGCATTGGCTTCGACCCTTAATTCTGAGCCAACCGCGCTGATCGAGGATGGGTGGTTGGATGCCGCCTCGGGGGCTGCGATCCCAACAGCGATCGAGCCGAACACCAGCCGCACACTCCACGAGACTCGTGGCTCCAAGGAGCCAGACTCCTCTCCGGACTCCGAACCCTACGCGCCCCTGCCGATCGAATCCGATTGCGCGCCGAGCATGGAGTTTACTACCGCGGACATCTTTCAGCACTCGCCTTTCGGTGATATTCTGAAGACACTAAAGTCTCTCTCTTTACCAGGAGAGCCCTGGCCAGACTACGGTCAGCAAGGTTGGGATACGGACGATGAAGAAATTCAAAGCCCACCCACCACCCACTTTGTAGCCACTGTCGACGATTTAACCGACATGCTCGACTTCGACTCCGAAGACATCGACAATATGGACCCCGATGCAGGACACGATGAAGAACCAGCGCCTATTGGGCCCTGGAAAGCCACCTTGTCATATGACATATACATGGTGGACACCCCAAAAGAAGGAGATGGCGATGGAACAGCGGAGGATGACCCCTCCAAGAAACAGCCTAAGCGCCGGCGTCAGCGGCGCCGCTCAAAATCCCGCCAGAACAAATACGGTGATTCCAGCACGGGAGATAATAATACTCCGGAGAGTGCCAAAGAAAACCCCCTCCAGCAAGATTCAGCACAGGAGGATGGAGAAGCCAGCCCTCAAGACAGAGCGGCAGACAGAGAGGTTGAGGACGATAATTGTATACCTCTCTCCGAAGACGAGGCAAGCCTCAACGACGATGAATTCGTTGTGCCAGAGGATCCCGTCGAACAAGAGCGTTTTCAACGCAGGCTTATGGCCATGGCAAGAAGCCTCAAGAAAAAACAGCAACAACTTAGAGCTGATCAAGATTTGCTAGTCGACAGATGGACTGAAGTCCTTGCGGCCGAAGAGCATAAACTCGAATGCCCCTTCAAGAGCTACCCAAAGCGCAAGTTGCTACCTCGATTAGAGGAGGAAGCACTTGATACGGCCGACCGGCCACCTCGTGGCCGCGACAGAGAGGCCTCTCAGCCCTCCACTCAAGCCGCACCCCGTACCAAGGCATGGGAAAATGCGCCTGACCTGCGAGATATGTTGGACGACAAGGCAAGGCAAACAAGATCGATCTACGGATCACGTGGGCGCCCCACGACTCGAGACGGTAACCGTCACGCCGAACACAAATCCGGTAGGGCCGAACACATTAGACGAAGCTGATTGGAGCTACGTCGTGATATAGCCCAGTACAGAGGCGCCGCACACCCACTATGCTTCACAGACGAAGTAATGGAACATCAAATCCCCGAGGGTTTCAAACCCGTAAACATCAAATCATATGATGGCACAACAGATTCTGCGGTATGGATCGAGGATTATCTCCTTCATATCCACATGGCCCACGGCGATGATTTCCATGCCATCAAATACCTCCCACTCAAGCTTAAAGGACCGGCTCGGCATTGGATTAACAGCTTGCCAACAGGATCAATCAGTTGTTGGGAGGACCTGGAAGCCGCATTCCTCGACAATTTCCAGGGCACTTATGTGTGACCACCAGACGCCGATGACCTAAGCCACGTAATTCAGCAGCCAGAAGAATCGGCCAGGCAATTCTGGACACGGTTCCTAACAAAGAAAAACCAAATAGTCGACTGTCCGGACGCAGAGGCCCTAGCAGCCTTCAAGCACAATATCCGTGATGAGTGGCTTGCCCGACACCTTGGACAGGAAAAGCCGAAATCTATGGCAGCACTCACGACACTCATGACCTGCTTTTGCAGCACTCACGACACTCGTAGCAACAATATGACCAAGAACCCTGGTAATTCGGATACCAGGGACAGTAGTGGCAGGTCGCGTCTCAACAAGCAGAAGTGCCGCATTAACGGCGACAATGCTGAGGATACGGCAGTTAATGCCAGATTCAGAGGCTATAAATCCGGTCAGTGGAAAAATACATTCAAAAAAAATCCTAGGGGCCCGTCCAGTTTGGACCGAATACTCGACCGCTTGTGCCAGATACATGGCACCCCCGAAAAGCCGGCCAATCACACCAACAGGGATTGTTGGGTGTTCAAGCAGGCAGGCAAGTTAAATGCCGAAAATAAAGACAAGGGGCTGCATAGCGATGACGACGAAGAGCCCCGACCGCCGAACAACAGTGGACAGAAGGGTTTTCCCCCACAAGTGTGGACGGTGAACATGATATACGCAACCCACATCCCCAAGAGGGAGCGGAAGCGCGCGTTAAGGGATGTATACGAGGTAGAGCCAATCGCCCCAAAGTTCAACCCATGGTCCTCCTGCCCGATCACCTTTGATCGAAGGGACCATCCCACTAGCACCCGTCATGGCGGATTCGCCGCATTGGTTCTAGACCCAATTATTGACGTATTTCATCTCACTAGAGTCCTTATGGACGGCGGCAGCAGCCTGAACCAGCTTTACCAGGATACAGTGCGGAAAATGGGCATAGATCCCTCGAGGATTAAGCCCACCAAAATGACCTTTAAAGGCGTAATACCAGGTGTAGAGGCCAACTGTACATGCTCAGTCACACTTGAAGTGGTCTTCGGATCTCCGGATAATTTCCGAAGCGAGGAGTTAATCTTCGACATAGTCCCATTCCGCAGTGGCTATCACGCACTGCTCGGGCGAACCGCATTTGCTAATTTGAACGCAGTACCTCACTACGCATACCTTAAGCTCAAGATGCTAGGCCCTGAAGGAGTAATTACGGTCAATGGAAATACCGAACTCTCCCTCCGAATGGAGGAGCACACGGCGGCCCTTGCAGCGGAAGTTCAAAGCAGCCTCTCCAGGCAGTTCTCCAGTCCGGCCATTAAATGTCGGGACACCGTCAAGCGCTCCCAGAGTAACCTACAACAAGACCGCCTGGCACGTTCCGAGCAGGCATAGCAATGCGGCCCCAACCCTAGCCCTCGCAAAATGCGACGCCAGTGCTTCGCGTACATAACTACGCTCTAGAAATACCATTGGTACAGGGGGAGGGGCACCATCACGGCATGCCCGAAACACGGCTTAAACCGCACCAGGGGCTGCCGATTTTTTAATTTTATCTTACTTTCAGGACTCCATTCTTCGAAAGGCCTGTTCGGCAGTTCAATTGCCGCACAAACGATGCAAGAACCAGGGAAGCAGGCAAGACAAGCCGCATTACGGAACTCCCAGGTGGTCTCTATCACGAGCAGTATACCTGTTTCGCATACCATTCCGCAGCCTTCCCCCGGAACGGACATGTTAAATAGTCCAACCTTTTGCTTATCGCATTATTTGTATCGTTCTGCTTTGATCGCAACCCTTTTTAATAAACAATGCATAGCTTCTGTCTATTTTTGCATTACTTTTTTTACAAATATATGTTCCCTAACGACATGTTGCACCCGTACACTTTGGTACGGCCAAAATACGCCAGGGGCTTTAGTACCCCTCAATATGGTGTGAGAAGTCCGAACACTTTAACAAGTGCGGCACCCCGAACTTATAGCATTATATGCATCGGCTCTGAATCATGTCTTGGGTCAATAGTTGGGTTTACCCGGCTCCTATGTTTTGGTGCCTTATGTTCCGCTATATCGGCTAAGGTAGCACTAGGAGAACTACTGCGATTGTGCCCCTGTTGAGCTAGGTGGAGCACCTCAGTAGAGAAAGGTAAAACTGACTGTCATGATGAAGCGAGAGCTGGTCGCTGTTCGAGAGGTTTTTTTGAGTCCCTAAAGACTTATGCCGCTTCGAGCAAGGAGTCGGCTCTGTTCGGCCAAGGCGTGGACAGCGCCCCGAACTCGGTCTTCCGTATACCAAGGGCTTCGCCGAAATTTAAAATTATAGAATTCTATGGCTAAGTGAGAGTGTTCACGCATTATAGTCTGATTGCCTTGTTTGTTGTGCTGAGCGCATCCCTCGAAGGACCCAAACATGGGAAAAAGAGTGCTCAGGTTTATCCCCGAACAAACCAACACTAGCGGCACGGGGGCAGAAGCCGACGACTCGCCATCTCTCAGAATTGATAAACAACTACACAGAAGGTAATATTTTAAATTCCAACAGCATTGCTTAGTGCATATGAACAAGTTTTCAGTGCACAGGATAAAACGAGCAAGTTTTACTCAAAAATTACATCCCTGGAACATTCATCCGCCACAAGGCGGGAACCCTTCAGAACATCCGTATAATAATTCTCGGGCTTGCGATGCTCTTTCCCCGGCGGTGGCCCGTCCTTCACAAGCTTCTCAGCATCCAGCTTGCCCCAGTGCACCTTAGCAAGGGCAAGGGCCCTACGGGCTCCTTCAATGCACACGGAGCGCTTGATGACTTCGAGCCTTGGACAGGCCCCCACCAGCTGCCGCACCAGCCCGAAATAGCTCCCAGGCAGAGCCTCCCCAGGCCACAGCCGAACTATGAGGCCCTTCATGGCCTGTTCGACCGCCTTGTGGAGCTCGACCAGCTGCTTCAGCTGGTCGCTCAGGGGCACGGGGTGTCCGGCCTCAGCATATTGAGACCAGAACACCTTCTCTGTCGAGCTGCCCTCCTCGGCTCGATAGAATGCGGCAGCATCGGAAACGCTACGGGGAAGATCTGCGAATGCTCCTGGAGAGCTTCGGATTCGGGTAAGTAACAAGTAACTCACGTTTATGTGTTTGCTTTGCATAAAGAATGCCTTACCCGCCGCTATCTTTTTCACCGCATCCAACTCCTAGAGGGTCTTCCGGGATTCGGCCTTGGCAGACTTGGCATTTTCAATAGCCATCGCGAGCTCGAACGCTCGCGTCTTTGAGTCAAGCTCCAAACTCTCATGTTTTTTCATGAGAGCCTGGAGCTCTTGCCGCACCTTGCCAACCTGGGCCTCATACTTCTCCCGCTCGGTGCGCTCCGTGGCCGCCCTCTTCTCGGCCTCGACCAGCGCTTGCTTAAGGGTCACCACCTCAGACGTGGCCCCTACAATAGCCACGATAATCCTTTCATTTCTTGCAATTGCACCTTTTATATATATATTTAAACAAGGTATTTCTTACCTTCCTTGTCCTCGAGCTGCTTCTTGGCCCGCCCGAGCTCTTGCTCGGACTGCTCGAGGTTCTGCTTTAGTGTGTACACTTCCGCAGTCAGTGCGGCGGACGCCAGCAGAGAAGCCTGCATACGCATATTGACTCCTTTTTGTTAGACTCCTGCGAATTTTATTGATCCTCTATTCGGCTTTTCTTCTCGAACGCCAAACAGAGCATCAGGGGCTACTGTCTATGCGGTAATATTATTTACACATTCTTTACTTACCTCAAAGCCTGTTAAAAGGCTAGTACAAGCTTCAGTCAGTCCGCTTTTGGCGGACTGAACCTTCTGGACCACCGCACTCATAATGGTGCAGTGCTCCTCGTCGATGGAGGCGCCTTTGAGCACCTCCAACAGATTGTCCGGCGCCTCCAGTTGGACGGGGGTCACCGGCACGGCGGTCTTGCTCCTCTTGGAAGGAGGTCGCCCGCCGGACTCTGGAACCTTTGAAGGTTTCGAAGTGGTGTCCGACCTAGAGCCGGACTTGGAGCCCTGGGGGTTTTATCCCCTTTACTCCTGGAGTTCGGGAGGTCGCCTTGCGGCGCCTCCAGGACCACCTCCTCCTGGCTTGGAACCTGTTGGGACAACACTTCGGCGTCATCCGTAGGGCGGGGGGAGGAAGCCGTCGGAAGCGAATTCACATCCGACGAGTCCAGTGAACCGCTCGATGACGCATCGAGCCGGTCTTTGGGTGGGCTGCATAATCATATTCGACATAAGGGAAAGCTGTGCAATAAAGAATACTATGAATTACCCTGGTATCCGGATACTCATGATTTCGCTAGGGGCTTGGCCCTGAGCGGCCGCTCCTCTCCGCCGTCGGCGTCGGTGGAGTAGTCCGGAGGAAGGGTTTTCCCCTTCTTGGACCCTTCGGCCTCCCCAGTAAGGGCGGCCTTCCTTTTCTTATCTCCCCCCTCTGGAGGGGGAGAGGTCTCTTCTTCCTCCTCGTTTTCGCGGGAGGAATGCGCCTTGGAGCCGTCGGATGATGAACCCGACACCTCCTGGAGCCGGGCACATTTTTGAGTCCCCGTGGCCTTCCTCGTGGCCTTCTTCTCCGGCACCACGTGGGGTGCCGGAACCAGCAGCTTCGCCAAGCGGGCATCGGCTGGGTCTTCGGGCAAAGGAGCCGGACAGTTGATCTGTCCGGACTTCGCCTGCCAAGCCTGTCAAAGGTAAGGGAGCTTAGATCCTGCATAGAGTCAAACTATGAAAAACTAATACCCTATAAAAGGTACAAACAACTTACCGCGCTAGTGTGACGCTGCGCGCTGAATCCGCGATCCTCGATAGCGGATGCGGGAGCCTCGGCGCCCTTGAAGAGCACCTTCCAGGCATCTTCGTACGTCGTGTCGAAGAGCCTGCTCAGAGTTCCATGCTGCGCCGGGTTGAACTCCCACAGATTGAAGGCCCGTTGTTGACACGGGAGGATCCGGCGGATGAGGATAACCTGGACTACGTTGACAAGCTTGAGCTGCTTGTCCACCAGGGTTTGGAGGCATGTTTGCAGTCCAGTCACCTCTCCTTTGCTGCCCCACGACAGGCCCGTCTCTTTCCAGGACGTGAGCCGCATTGAGGGTCCAGACCGGAACTCGAGGGATGCGACCCACTCAGGGTCGCGCGGCTCGGTGATGTAAAACCACCCCGATTGCCACCCCTTTAGGGTCTCCACAAAGGAGCCCTCGAGCCATAAGATGTTGGGCATCTTGCCCACCGTGGCGCCTCCGCACTCCGCCTGGTTGCCGCGCACCACCTTCAGCTTGACATTGAAAGTCTTGAGCCATAGGCCGAAATGGGGGCGGATGCAGAGGAAAGCCTCGCACACGACGATAAACGCCGAGATGTTGAGGATGAAGTTCGGGGCCAGATCATGGAAATCCAGGCCGTAGTAGAACATGAGTCCCCGGACGAATGGGCGGATAGGAAAGCCCAGTCCGCGGAAGAAGTGGGGAAGGAACACTACCCTCTCATGGGGCCTTGGGGTGGGGAGGAGCTGCCCCTCTTCGGGAAGCCGGTACGCGATGTCGTTAGACAAGTATCCGACCTTCCTCAGTTTTTTGACGTATCCCTCCGTGACGGAGGAGACCATCGACTTGCCTCTCGCTCCGGACATGGATGGAGAAGGTTAAGGAGGGAGGTGCGGACTTGGGCACTGGAGCTCGAGTGCACGAAAATGGATAGGCAAAGGAGGAAGAAGGCGTATGTGAAAAGGTGGATCCTTATCCCCTTATATGGGTGGACGCAACTACGTGTCCCCATCAGCCTAGTAAAACTCGCTTATCTCCAAGCGCCATAATCAATGGCGCGGTTGGGTTACCCACGCCCGTATTGATGAGAATCCCGGAATAAGGGGACACGATCTCTGCTTCGACGAGACGTGCCAAGGAAACCGCCTCGCATGACACGCTGATGTGGGACAATAAAATGATTCGAATAAAGGCTTGGCCGTGGTGCGATGTCGCACTATGGAATATGTCAGCAGATTAGATTTGTGTAAATATTATTCTCTCTATGGCAATATGTGGAAACTTATTTTGCAGAGCCGGACACTATCTTTGTGTTCAAAATCTTCTATGAAGTACTTGGAGGAGGAACCCGCCTTGCAATGCCGAAGACAATCTGCGTGCCGGACTCGTCGTCATTGAAGCCTGGTTCAGGGGCTACTGAGGGAATCCTGGATTAGGGGGTGTCCGGATGGCCAGACTATACCTTCAGCCGGGCTCCTGGACTGTGAAGATACAAGATTGAAGACTTCGTCCCGTGTCCGGATGGGACTTTCCTTGGCGTGGAAGGCAAGCTTGGCGATACGGATATGTGGATCTCCTACCATTGTAACCGACTTTGTGTAACCCTAACCCTCTCCGGTGTCTATATAAACCTGAGGGTTTTAGTCTGTAGGACAACATACAGAACAACAATCATACCATAGGCTAGCTTCTAGGGTTTAGCCTCTCTGATCTCGTGGTAGATCTACTCTTATACTACCCATATCATCAATATTAATCAAGCAGGACATAGGGTTTTACCTCCATTGAGAGGGCCCAAACCTGGGTAAAACTTCGTGTACCTTGCCCCCTGTTACCATATGGCCTAGACGCACAGTTCGGGACCCCCTACCCGAGATCCACCGGTTGACACCGAGACCGACCTTACCCTTCACGGGAGCCGTGACGCCGAACTGCCGGACTCTTCCCTGGCCATGGACTCCGAACCGCCTGCGCCCGTGCCTATTGAATCCTATTGGGTGTCGATCATGGAGTTCACCTCTGCGGATATCTTTCAGCACTCGCCCTTCGGCGACATACTGAATTCATTAAAGTCTCTCTCCTTGTCAGGAGAGTCCTGGCTGAACTATGTCTGGCAGGATTGGGATGCGGATGACGAAGAAATTCGCCGGCCACCCACCACCCACTTAGTATCCACTGTCGTTGATTTGACCGACATGCTCGACTTCGACTCCAAAGACATCGACGGTATGGATGACGATGCAGGAGACGAACAGGAGCCACTGCCCACAGGGCACTGGACGCCCACTTCATCATATGATGTATACATGGTGGACACACCCAAAGAAAACAACGACGAGGAACGGAAGGACGCAGCGAAAGATCGATCCCTCGAGAAGCAGTCAAAGCAGCGGCGTAAGCACCGCTCCAAATCCCACCTCGGCAAAAACAGCGATCATATAGACCCAGCGATAGAGCAGGGTGAGCCAGTGGACGACGAATACGGCATTGAAACACCGTCCGACCACGGCAACACGGAGAATCAAACCAAACAACCCGTCTCCGGCGAAGATAGTAGTCCGGATGACATCACACCGGACAGGCACCCAGAGCTTGCCACTGCGAGGAGTTTGAAAAGCAGAAGCAAAGGCTCAGGGCTGCACAAGACAAACTCAGAATTAGATGGAGTAAAGTACTCAACACCGCAGCAAAGTACGGCGGCAGTCGCCACACAAAGAGCTACCCAAAGCGAAAGCTGCTACCTGAATTCGATGATGAGGCCTTAGAGCCCCTGCAATCAAAAAACAAAACAACCATCTGGTCAGATAGACGACCTCGTGGCCAACATAGAGCGGCAAAAGACGCTGCACACAAGCCAGTAAGCGATCCACGTGAGGACGCACATCAAAAGGACGGCGCAACCAAATCCATCTACGGGCCAAGCAAGCGCGCTCCAGCAAGCAATGCAACACAACAAAAATCCGAACACCACGGTACACCCAAATACAGGGGTGCCGCACACCCCCTATGCTTCACCGATGAGGTGCTGGACCATGGATTTCCAGAGGGATTCAAACCCGTAAACATAGAGGCGTACGACGGAACGACAGACCCTAGGGTCTGGATTGAGGACTACATCCTCCATATCCATATGGCTCGAGGAGACGATCTCCATGCCATCAAGTACTTACCCCTCAAGCTCAAAGGACTAGCTCGGCACTGGCTTAAAAGCCTCCTCGAAAACTCCATTGGAAGCTGGGAAGAGCTCGAGGACGCTTTTCAAGCAAATTTTCAAGGGACCTATGTCCGACCACCGGATGCAGACGATTTAAGTCACATAACTCAACAGCCCGGAGAGTCAGCCCGAAAGCTTTGGAACAGGTTTCTCACTAAAAAGAACCAAATAGTCGACTGTTCGGACGCCGAAGCCTTAGCAGCTTTCAAGCACAGCATTCGAGACGAATGGCTTGCCAGACACCTCGGCCAAGAAAAGCCGAGAACAATGGCAGCATTAACAAGCCTCATGACCCTCTTTTGCATGGGCGAGGACAGCTGGGTAGCCCGATGTAGCACCAGCGACCCAATTATATCCGAAGTCAGGGACGGAAACGGGAAGCCATGACGCAGCAAAAGCAATCGCCGGAATAAAGAAGACAACCTGACCAGCACGGCAGTAAACACCGAATTCAGAAGCTCTCGGCCAGGTCAGCAAAAACTGCCCTCCAAAGGCAACAGAGACGAACTGTCCAGCCTAAACAAGATTCTGGACAAAATATGTCAGATACACAACACCCCCGATAAACCTGCAAATCATACCCATAGAGAATGTTGGGTCTTCAAGAAGTCCGGCAAGCTCAACGCCGAACACAAGGGGCAGGATACACCAAGCGAAGATGAGGACGAGCCTCACAAGCAAAGCACCGGGGAACAGAAGAAATTCCCACCAGAAGTCAAAACAGTAAACGTGCTACACGTGATGAAGGGGAGAAACAAAGCGGCATTCCTAGAGACACATGCCCCAGGGCCTATCACCGTGGAGTTCTGCCACTGGTCGTCCCAACCGATCACCTTTGACCATCGGGATTACTCAGCAAGTATCCGGCATGCAGGATGGGCTGCCTTGGTGTTAGACCTAATAATTGACGGATACCACTTCACACGAGTCCTAATAGACGGCGGCAGTAGTTTAAACGTGATATATCAGGACACAGTCCGCAAAATGGGGATAGACCAAACAAAAATCAGCCATAGCAATACTACCTTTAAAGGAGTAACGCCAGGCCCAGAAGCCCATTGCACGGGCTCCTTGCTACTAGAGGTTATATTCGGCTTTCCTGATAACTTCCGCAGCGAAAAGTTAACCTTCCACATCGCTCCGTTCCAAAGTGGCTATAAAGCACTACTCGGACGCGAAGCTTTCACTCACTTTAACGCAATACTGCATTACGCTTCCCTCATGCTTAAGATGCCCGGTCCACGTGGCATCATTACAGTAAATGGAAATATTGAGCGCTCCTTGCGCGCAGAAGACCGTGCGGCTGCCTTGGCAGCCGCACACTAAACGGCCTCACCAACTAGAGCATCTGAAGGGTCGTTAAGACCACGGACGCGGTTTGACGAGTCCGGTGTAGCTATATATAATTGATACAGGTTTGATGGCTATACCCCTATAACAATTCAAGGGGCTCAACGCGTGTAAACAAGTGACAATTAGGCTCAACTTTACTCATCTTGAACTGTACATGGTTTATTTAGTATAACCTACCTTTTGCACGACAACTTTTCAGCTAAGTTCCTCTCTTTTATAGATGACCATCGTGCTACACCCGTCCAGGATACGGCACAACGGAGACACAGGCGCAAACGTGCAGCAGGGACCCGTTCCAAGGATTCTTTTTAGATTAAGACCCTGCGTAAACCTTTTTTACTGTCTCTTGTTGATACACATCCCCCGGATTCTCAGTACAATTGAGAAGGATGCTGACGTATTGGCATGTGGCCACGTCAGAATATTGCACGTACCTGGACACCAGGGGCTTATTACAAAGGGCACTGTTTAGCCCGGTTTACATCATAAAGACCGAATACCTTAGGGAGTGTTCGGCGTCGCGAGTTTGGCCTTATATGCATCAGCTCCGAATCATGTCTTTGGTCAAATGTTGGGTTTGCCCGGCTCCTGTGTTTTGCTGCCTTACGTTCCGCTCTATCGGCTAAGGCGGCACCAGGAGAACTACTGCGATTGTGCCCTGGTTCATCCGGACGAGCACCTCAGTAGAGAAAGCCGAAAACTGACTGTCATGATATAGCGTGAGACTGGTCAACCACTCGATGACCTAGCGGAATCTTCGGGATTCCTCCGCCTTAACGAAGGGCCGTTTCTCCGCCAGGCATGTACGCGCCCCAAATTCGGATGAGCGCGGAGCCACCAGGGGCTATATAGTAGCCCCACTGTCAAACTCCTCTGGCTAAGTGAAAGTGTTAAAGCATTATAGTCCGATTGCCTAGTTCGCTGCGCTATCACCTCCTTAATGGACCAAGACGTTGGATCAAGTGTGAACATGCGTCTTCTACGAGCACCCCCGCATTATATGCATGGGGGCTGAAGCTGACGACTGCCATCTTTCAGGTTATATACATATATACATAAACGGCCGCACAGGAGGTATTATAATTCTTTCAGGCACAAGTATAAAATAGCCTTTACAATTCAGTAAAACATTGTTTTTCAATGAGAATACATATCATTAGAACATAATATTCTTCGAGCACTGCGCTTCTATTGAACGAGCACCCTCAAGAACTTCTCGAAAGTAGTGCTCAGCTGGTACTCGGTTCTCGTCCGAATCTTGGGCTGCAATGGCGGTGGCCTTCATCTCCGCCCAGTATGTCTTCACACGGGCAAGGGCCATCCGCGCACCCTCTACGCACGCCGACCTCTTCATCGTGTTGATGTGCGGCTCTGCACCAAGGAACTGCTGCACCAAACTAAAATAACTGTTCGGCTTTGGCCTTTCCGGCCACAGATGATCCACAACAGACCTCATGGCGAGTCCGGACAACCTATTCAGCTCGGCCCATTCGGTCAACCGATCAGTCAATGGAAGCGGACGCTTTGGAACGTTAAATTGTGACCAGAACAGCTTTTCCACTTCGCGATCTTTTTGATCTTGGAAGTATTCGGCCGCGTCAGCAGCACTCGCCGCTAAGTCCAGATATGCATCCGCGAAACTCCACAGCCGGTCCAAAGGGGCGTACCTAGGATCTCCGAACTTCATCCGCAGCATAAAGGGCTTCCCAGCCACGATATCCCCGTCTTGACGCAGCTCCTCCTTCATCATTCTCATTGCAAAGCGGGTGTCTTTGGTCGCCATCGTGGCCTTCTCTAGGTCTGTCCTCTTCGCTCGATCTTCCTTTTCAAGAAGCTCGTAACGGTCAGTGGCATTCTTCAATTCCACAGCCATCCTGGCTATCTCCTCCTTGCTTTGGCAGTGAGCAGCCTGTTCGGCTTTCAGCTCCTTAACTGCCTTTAGGGCAGCCACATCGCTTTTCCTGCCGCCCGAAGGTTCTCCACGGCCGCAGCTCCATCTGCATTCACACACATGTTATAGATACTGGCATCATGCTCCTCTTCCATGTGTCGCCGGAGGAATCACATACCCTGTGCCTCGTCAAGCCCCTTGTTGACAAGTATGATGTCGGCATCTGCCACGTCAAGCTGCCGCTTTAGCTCGGCAAACTCATCAGTCCAGCTGGCCACCGGACCCTCTGCCACCTGCATATTAAGGCGGCATGATTATTCCTGGGACTATGATCCTCTGTGCACCATCGTCTTCGACAGCACCCAGAATCTCAGGGGCTACTATCTACACAGGGCACATCTAAAAATGTGCGGTACTGTCAAAAATGTACATCATTTCGCGTACCTCAAAACCCGTCAGTAGACTCATAAAGGCTTCATGCAACCCGCTTTCGGTGGACGAAATCCTTTCAATCACCGTACCCATCAACGTGCGGTGCTCTTCTGAGATAGCCGCTCGCTCTAGCAGATCCCTCAGTACGTCCGACCGCACACCAGATGGTGCCGGACTCTTTCGATTGCTCTCTTCAAGAGCCGGATACTGAGGACTTCGGGTGGCCATAGGATTGCCTTCTGGCCTTGCCGGATCAGGAGAAACCCTCCGCGACGACACCTCGGGGTCGCCCGCCTCATGAGGCGGTATGGCAGGGGGAGGCGTTTCGCTCTCCATCATCTCTGGAAGAAGATCCCCTGAAGACGAGCTCTGCTGAGAAGGGATAAGATCCGAACTGCAAGATAAATGCTTCAGTTATTTTCCTCAGAAGTAAAGCAAGGTATTTTCATTATTAAGTACCCTTTTACTTACAACTCGGTGGAGGGATGATCCCCTTGAGGGCATAGTGCGGCCGGGGTAGCCCCCGGGGCAGGACCCTCCGGCGAAGATTTCTTCCCCCATTTGGAGACCATTGTCTCCGTGTCATCGGAGGCGGTCCTCCTCCTTCCCTAGGGAGAGGAAGTTTCAGTCCCTCCTCCCTGGCTGACCTCCTTCATGGAGGCGCTAGCCTCCTTGTTCCCCCCTTTATCTTCTCCTAAGGGCGCTTGATAAGGCGCGATCTCCAGCATCCTAGTTAGCACGGGATTTGGTGAGGTCTCAGGGAGGGGGGCCGGACACCTGATCAACTTTTCCTTCGCTATCCAATCCTGGTCAAAGAGTGGCTTTTTTAGGGCGGCGTTGCGATAAATAAACGGACAGTGTGTTCGGATGGGGGGCTACTTACTTGGGTATCCGGGCGATTGCAGCTCAGACCTGCATCCTCAGTGATGTCCGGACACATTATTTGTGGCCCAAAGAACAATTTGTACATCTCCTCGGGCGTCCTGCTGAGGAAGTGTTGGATAGCTTGCGGTCCCTCCGGGTTGAACTCCGACATGCGGAGGGGACGACGTTTGCAAGGCTGGACTCGACGAACTAGCATAACTTGCACTACCATAACCAGACTGAAATCTCTCTCAAAGAGATCTCGGATACGATTTTGCAGTATTGGCACGTCCTTGGCTGGACCCCAGCTCAGCCCCCTGCTGATCCATGACATTAGTTCTGGTGGGGGGTCTGGGCAAAAGGTGGGGCAGCTACCCACTTGGCACTTCGGGGAGCTGTGATGTAGAACCACTCCCGCTGCCACAATCCGGACACCTCTGGGAAGCTACCCTCAGGCCATGGAGCGTCAGCGATTTTGCTTATTGAAGCGCCTCCGCACGCTGCATGCTGCCCCTCGATCATCTTCGGCTTCACATTGAAGGTCTTGAGCCACAGGCCGAAGTGAGGGGTAATGCGGAGGAAGGCCTCACATACGACAATAAATGACGCAATGTGAAGAAGGGAATCCAGGGCTAGATCATGAAAATCTAGCCCATAATAGAACATAAGACCCCTAACAAAGGGATCCAGAGCGAGGCCTAGTCCTCGGAGGAAGTGGGAGATGAACACGAAGCTCTCGTTGGGTTCGGGAGTAGGGACGACTTGCCCTCGGGCAGGCAGCCGATGCGAAATTTCGGCGGTCAGATATCTGGCCTCTCTCAACTTCTTGATGTCCTCCTCCGTGATGGAGGAAGGCATCCATCGACCTTGAAGATTGGATCCGAACATAGTTGAAGGTCCAAAGTGCCTAAACCTGAGCTTTGGGTGTTGGAACTCGAGGCGCGAGGCGGATTCGATTAAGATCGAGAGGAAAAAGCCTTGTCCCCTTATAAAGAGGGTGAATATCAAGCGTCCTCCTCGTGGCCGTTTGGGACTTGCCTAAGATCTAGGAGTCCTACCCATATGCACGGTTGGGTTACCCACGTCCATATTGATGAGAATCCCGTGATAAAGGGGACACGATCTGTGCTTCGACAAGACGTGCCAAGGAAACCGCCTCGCGAAACACGCTGAGATGGGTTATGAAAAATGATTCGAATAAAGACCTGGCTGTGGTGTGATGTCACATTATGGGGTACGTCAGCAGGTTAGATTTGTGGAAATATTATTCTCTCTATGGTGGTATGTGGAACTCGTTTTGCAGAGCCGGACACGATCCTCGTGTTCAAAATCTTCTATGAAGTATTCGGAGGAGGAACCCGCCTTGCAATGCCGAAGACAATCTGCGCGCTGGACTCATCGTCATTGAAGCCTGGTTCAGGGGCTACTGAGGGAGTCCTGGATTAGGGGATATCCGGACAGCCGGACTATATCCTTTGGCCGGACTGTTGGACTATGAAGATACAAGATTGAAGACTTCGTCCCGTGTCCGGATGGGACTCTCCTTGGCGTGGAAGGCAACTTGGCAATACGAATATGTAGATCTCCTTCCTTGTAACCGACTCTGTGTAACCCTAGCCCCCTTCGGTGTCTATATAAACCAGAGGATTTAGTCCCTAGGACCAAGAACAACAATCATACCATAGGCTAGCTTCTAGGGTTTAGCCTCTCTGATCTCATGGTAGATCGACTCTTGTATTACTCATATTATCAAGAACAATCAAGCAGGACATAGGGTATTACCTCCATCAAGAGGGCCCGAACCTGGGTAAACATCATGTCCCCTGCCTCCTGTTACCATCCGCCTTAGACGCACAGTTCGGGACCCCCTACCCGAGATCCGCCGGTTTTGACACTGACAGTCCCCCTTGACACGCAAACAGCCTATAGGAAGGATACGCGAGGATAGGTTAATGTTCTACGTCGGCAGAGCCCGTCCCTGCACATACCTCAACCGCAGTTGGGCCGACCGAAAACCAGTACAGACCAAGGAGCTAGGGGCTATGTGACCTGTTAGGCTCCTAAGTCGTGATGCTTAGGAGTCCCCCTTGACGTGCAAACATTCTCCGTACCTTTTCCCTCACTAAGGCTCGGCTCGGGAGGGGCGTACGATGACCAGGTCCGGGGGACCTAGTTGGGTGGCGTACGCCTGGGCGTGACCCAAGCGCAGCCCCCGTGCCCAGCCCCCTCGCGCGGCTCTCTTGAGGGGAGGCGTTGCGGTGAGGCCGGACACTGAGCTCTGGGGCTCCCTGAGGTTGGTACGGCCGTGGGGCCGCCCTCAGTTGTTTATCACCAGCGCGGAGCGTAGTGCTTCCGCTTGTGCACGGGCATAGCCGCTCCTCGGCAGTGTCGACGGCTAGCGCGGAGCATGGTGCTTCCACTGGGGCGTGGGAGGGGGACTCCCTACTGCGGAGAGCCCCGAGGGCGTGTACAGCCCCGCCCTGACACGTGGCTTGCACGGTAGGGCTAGAGGAGGTGTATGTGGGCACCCGTGAGCCAGCACGGGACTCACGAGGCCCTACCTCAAGGCGTGTTGCGCCTGGTCTTGGTTCTTGTTTGCTGTCTTGGTCCTGCGAGGTGGTTAGACAACTGCACCGAGCGAATCTCCTGAGGTCATCGCGTGAAAAAGCCAAGCACCAACGGCCCCAGGAGGTGACGTGAATGGGGCCGGCCCACCGGACAGAGCTCAGCTGCTGGATTTATCGACACTGCAGGGACGGGCCCGAGCACAGTCGCCGTGCTTAAATTTCTCACGCGAAGGGTCCTGAAGAAAGACGACCAGCGCACGGCTCCCATGGTGGGTGACAATCTAGCAGTCGATAGTCATAGATAGATTAAGCATGGAAAGGAACCTAGCTTAGGTAAATGCAGGGAAGATGCATGCCACTGAGTCCGGCCCGAGCGGCTTGGGGATGATGCAGCCCGAGGGGCGCCCCCAACAGGGTAAGCTAAAAACATAAAAGGAAAGATACATGCCACAGGGACAGACCCACGTGGCCTGGGAATGATGCAACCCTGGGGGCACTCCCACTGAGTGAACTTTGGAAAATGTCACTGGCTCTGTTGACGAAGGAGATTTGGGGTAGCTGAAGGCGTGCGGCGAAGGGGCTGCACCTCATGGGCCACCGGGGCCCAGAGCCTCGGGAGGCTCTGGGGGTCTAGGGGGTTCCTCGAGGACCGTCTTCATCTCCGCCAGCATCACATGGTGCCTGGCCTCCTGAGCCGTAGGATGCTCCACAGGTTGCGTTGATAGGCGGCCGCTACGCACGGCAGGCCAAAGGGCATGTGAACGTAGCTGTGATGTGAGCCCTCGCAGCGTCCCACGCGCGAAGGCCGGAGAAGCTCCTGAGAGGCAGCCCGATTGAGCCCTGGGACGTCGATGTAGACGCGTAGCCCGGCATCCTCGCCTGGATGGGGAGCTATGCCTTGTGAGCGGCGGCTGCCGCGCATGGCCCTTGCGTCTTGCAGTTCCTGAGTGGTCTTCGTGATGAACTCCTGAGCGGTGGGCACTCCTTGCCCTGCGTTTTCTTGAGGGAAACATGCCACTAAGAACGCCTCCAAGTGGTGCCCAAGCGCCTCTCTCGTGATGCTGGCAAAGTCTAAGGCCCTCCAAAAGAGAGCCCCCGAGCCTTGCCCAAGAGGGGTGCTGGGCGCGCCTTCCTATGCGATGGAGGGAGGCGCCCCAAGCATGGACGCCGATCCTGACGAGGCGCCGCTTGCCTAAAGCCCTGCGTGACGCAACTGCTTCTTCTTCTTGGGGGTGGCCTCAGGAGGGTGCTCGCCCTGGCTGTCGGGGTCGTTGATTACTATAGCTTGGAAGGCATGCTCGAGGGAGCACACCACGTCTCTTTCTTCGCACGGGACTGTGATGATTCCGCTGCTTCCCGGCATCTTGAGGACATTGTAGCCATGATGGGTCACTGCCATGAATTTGGCCAGGGCTGGGTACCCGAGGATGGCGTTGTATGGCAGGTGGATGTAGGCGACGTCGAAGTCGATGAGTTTGGTGCGGTAGTTGTTGCGTTCTCCGAAGGTAACGGGGAGGCGGACCTGCCCGATCGGGGTAGTAGAGCCACCGGTCACTCCTGAGAAAGGCTTGGTAGGCTGAAGCTGGTCATATGGCACTTGGAGGTTGTCGAATGTGTCGACAGACATGACATTGAGCCCTGCACCGCCATCGATGAGGGTCTTGGTAACTTGCACGTTGCTGATGACTGGCGAACAAAGCATTGGGAGGACGCCTGCAGTGGCCGCGCACTTGAGCTAATCTGCCGAACTGAATGTGATGGGGCACCTGGACCATCTGAGTGGGCGTGTGGCCTTGAGCTTGGGGAGAACTGCATTCACTTCACAGGGAAATTGTTTGAAGATACGCTGTGTGGCTGGGGCTTGAGCTCCGCCCAAGATGCAGGCGATAGCGCGTGGCTCCTGGAAGCCCCCAGCCCCTCATCTTGATGGTGGTCGTCGTTCCTTCTGGGTGGTGGTGGTAATGGAGGAAGGCCCGCATTGCCTTGTAGACGGTCCTCATGAGGCTGGTCCCTCCAGGCGCCCTCGCGAGGCTGATCCTGCCAGCGGTCCTCACGAGGCCGGTCATGCCACTCCTAGCGCGGGCCAGGTCGTCCCAGTGTTCGCCACCACGTCCTCCTCCTTGGCCGTAGCCCCGGTCGCTGCGCTTGGGGCACCGACCGAAGCGTCCTTCTCGAATGTCTTTGAGCTCTTGACAGTCGCTAGTATTGTGGGTATGCAGGTTGTGGAAGGCGCAGAACGGTCGGCTACCCTTGGATGACTCAGGCTGGTCTCTGCCGCGCTTGGTGTCTGGCTCCGCTGCGAGCACGGCTACTCCCTTGCGCTTCACGTCCTTGGCCTTGGTCTTTTTCTCCTCTGGGTCTGCTGCAGGGAGCTCGAGGAGGGAGAGGCGCCCCTCCTCGGCTCTTGCACACTTGGTCGCGATGTTAAACAACTCCAAGGTCATGCACATCTCCTCGTGGATGGCGAGCTCCTCCTTCATCTTGACGTCACGGACGCCATCGGAGAACGCTGAGATGATGGCCTCGTCTGTCACCTTGGGGATCTTGATCCGTCCGCTATTGAAGCGCTGAATGTACTTCTGCAGGGTCTCTCCTGGCTGTTGCTTGATGCGGCGTAGGTCGCCCGCGATCGGGGGGCAGTCGAGAGTGCCCTGGAAGTTGGCGATGAAGCGGCTGCGCATCTCGTCCCTGGCGGCAGGTTCAGGAGCCAGGAGCGGGGGCCATCCGTGAGGGCCATGGGAAACCAATTCGCCATGACTTCCTCGTCATCGTTGGCCGCCTCAATGCTCAACTCGTAGAGTTGCAGGAACTCCACAGGGTCGGGGGTGCCATCGTAGCAAGGAGGCAGATCTGTCTTGAACTTGCCCGGCCAGGTGACGCTACGCAGCTTGGGGGTGAAGGCGCGGCAGCCGGTCGTGGTCACCGGGGCCCACCTTGGAGGTGGAGCTTGGCCTTGGAGCCCGTGTGCTGCTACGACCAACGGCACGGGGCCTTGCCGTAGCAAAGGATCCTAGCACGGCGGAGCGAGGAGTGGCGGAGCATTCGCTTGTGGTCGAGGGACTTCTTGGCAGCTTCTTTCTTCGCGCACGGGTGCCATGACGCGGTGGGTCGCGCCGCGTAGCCGCATGCCTTGGTGCTAGGGCGCCGTCTTGGGGCAGAGGTGGTGGAGGTGCTTCATGAGCGGCGGCGCCCATGGCTGGCGGAGGGCGAGGCGGAGAGTGGGACGGTGCAGGTGAGCCCCCTGCGGCGCCGAAAAGCTCGGCGATGTGGTCAAGCCAGTCCTCGTAGAGGTCGTCGACTGGGCGGTAGCGTAGGAGCTCGTGCACCATGAGGAGCACAGCCCATGCATCCGTGGGAACACGACGAGCGTGAGACGACGAACTAGCGGGAGTCAGCGATGGAGTGGAGGTGCGGCCGTCCTGCCGCACCGAGGGGTGCAGCGAGGATGCTTGCTGCTCGTTCCCCGCCGGGCCGGTAGTGGCGTTGGCGGCAGGCAACGGAGAGCGACGGGGTGGCCCACCGACGGGGGCCATCTGAGCAACGCGGGTGGCGAGGGCAGCCCGATGCTCGGCACGGGCGCGATGCACGTCCGCCATGGAGATGATGAATCAACGTGATGCGGAGCGACTGAAGGGAGGCTTCAGCGCACCCCTACCTGGCGCGCCAAATGTTAGATCACGGGTTCCAGCAAAACCCTTAAGGTTCGAACTCTGGGGTGCACGTGAAGATCTCCCCCTATCGATCCGCATCCTAACTTAGCCTAGATCTCACGAACTAACTCGACGAACTCGCAACACAAAGGACACAAGGTTTATACTGGTTCGGGCCACCGTTGTGGTGTAATACCCTACTCTAGTGTGGTGGTAATGGATTGCCTCTTGGGCTGAGGATGAAGAGTACAAGGGGAAGAACAGCCTCCTGAGGTTGAGGTGTTCTTGTGCTTGGCGCACTTGTGTGGCTGGGGATGACCTCGATGATCCTTCTTCGTCCCCTGCCTATGGTGGTGGCTAGTCCTCTTTATAGAGGCCCTGGTCCTCTCCCCAAACATTGAGTGGGAAGGGAGCCAACAATAACCAATTTGAAAGGGGATAGCTAGTATAAGCTATCCTGACAAAAGGTGGTCTTCGCCTGCCAAAGGTTCTGGTGGTGACACCGTCCTGGGCTCCATGGTCACCTCCGTCTCGCCGTCCTTCTGGTCTTGGTCTCGTTGCACCAATATGGAAACCTTTGCTTGATGCCTCGGTACTCCGCGCTTGCGCTTGCCCCCTTAGCACGAAAGAGGAAACAAGAACGCTGCGCATGCTGGCGCCCGCCTGGTCTCGATAGTCATGGCTTACGTCACGAGAACCTCGCGAGGTTTGCCTGACGTTGAACTCTCCGCCCCTCGTGAGCCAGCATGGCGAGACCGCTCCTGAGGAGGTCTTGTGTCGTCCGCCTCGCGAGGCTTGGCCCCTCAGGAGGGTCTTGATTCCTGGTTGATGAAGATGGGCCATACATGCCTGCCAGCAAAGCCACGACGTGGGCCGCAGGCAGGCAAGTCTGGGGACCCTCGTTCCTAGAACGCCGACAGAGGCAGAACAATGGCAGAAGCAATACTACATGGTTTTCTTGAAGGAGATGATGGCGAAGCGAAGTGTGAAATAATGGTTGCTTCATCCATCTGGGAAGGTGCGGCATTGTGATTTGACGTCTCATTGCTCATTACTACTACTAGGGCAGTATGACTGGGTGTGTCCCCCTGCTGTTCTGCACTGTTATTGGGCGCATGACACGTCGACCCGGTTGCTATATGTCCCACATGGCGGCGAGAGGAAGTACATAATTCATGAAAGCGAGCGTCGATGGAGGTGTACAAGACATGGCTTGGTTTTTGCTGCTTCGCGATATCCATCGATACAAACCCAGACTAAATAGAGGTGAGGGCGGGTCTTCCCGCGCGGCAGGCAGGGGAGTTTGGCATAGTCTGTTCGAGGCAAGGAGGCAGGAAGGGAAACAAGCAAATAAAGGTTGAGTGACTTAGTCTTGGGAAAATCTGATTTTACGGAGTAAGTGCCCACTATGGAGGTAGTACATACTTACTACTCACTCCTTTCCGGTTTATAGGGCTCATCTAAAAAAAAATCATTTTTCCGTTTTATAAGTCTCAATTATACTAGTAGTGGTAGTACCATCACATGTTGGATTTCGAGGTGCGTTAAATCACCCAATGCAAGCAGTGTCAAGAGAAAACTCACCAATGCATGTAGAAGTTCATGGAAATTTAGTGGTCCTGCATGCATTCATTCTAATTAATGCCTTGGTAAACATAACTTCTTGAGAAAAACGAGCGTACTAATTACTTATGAAGACTACGATATTAATTCCACCACTCATCATCTACCTTTGTGGCCTACCTTGGTTGGAGTAATTTTGAAATTGAGCCATAAACTGGAAAGGAGGGACTAGTAACATAGCCTAGGGTAGCTTGCTGCACCACAGACTCCAAGGAAATTGTTGTAGTAGTACTACTCCTATATACTACTGTAGTACTAAAATACATACTCCCTCCATTCCTAAATATAAATGTTTTTAGAGATTACACTATGGACTAGTACATTCGAAGCAAAATGAGTGAATCTACACTAAAATATGTCTATATACATCCTTATGTAGTTTGTACAGGAATCTTTAAAAAGACTTATATTTAGGAACAGAGGAAGTATATTCCAAACAATACGATAATCTCTCTAACCAAGGTAGGGACGAGGAGTAAATGGAGGGAGTAGTAAAATTTTCTCCTCGTCCTGCGAGCCACCTCGCGCGTGGGCGAGGGAGCGGGCGTAGTACTAGTAAGCAAGCTTCACCTCGTCCTGCGAGCCATCGCGCCCGTGGGCGGGGGAGACGTCGTACTAAGCAAGATTCTCCTTATTCTGTGAGTTGACGGGACACATCAGAAGTAATACGTACAGAGCATCTTGAGTGTATAGAGCCTTGCCTCTAAGGTAGGCCCCACATGGTTTGCCTCTTTTTTAACATAATGCATCAAGTCGCAATTTGTTTGTTCACCCGTGGTAGATGATCCTCCATCAAGTGGACAACCAGTACACGTGTCAAATTACCACGTGGGATGCCTTTTCGTACAGAAATGAGCTCCACCGTGTACTCGCGCGGGTGTGGTTGGGAAAGAGACGGGAGTACGTGCACCATACGTGCACCTCTTCTCTTCGTGCATGTCCCCCACCTACGTGGGTGTGTGAGAGAGAGATACAAACCTATACATAATGCGACGTCCGTCCCCATGCCTCCACCTAGTCTGACCACCAGTCACCACCACGCCCCACCTCTCCTCACCTTATCTCTCATCTTTCTCGAGATATCATTTTTTCGATGAAATTCTTGACATACCATTTTTCTGATAAAATTCTCGAGATATCATTAGTTTTTTTCACATGGGATTACTCCTGCATGGGTCAATCACAACAGGTGTTTTGTAAAAAAAAATGCATCTTGATGTTCTGTGCAATGCACGACATCTTGCTAGTCCATGAAAACAACACATGGCAAAATTCCATGGTGAACGAGGGAGTTGAATCTCCTGGGAGGGGTTGTTTGGATCTTGCCCGGGGTAGCGAAAATATTGGCAACCCTTTTGTCCACCGGTGCCTTTGCCATCGAGGAATGAGGAATGGCTCGGGTTCTCATGCATCCTCCAACGCGCACGTTGGAGACGAGATCGCACGAGCTGTGCTTTTTTTGTCCCACCATGCCGCCCGAGCCGGCCGCAGACCGATCGGCGACCCGCAAATTACGCCATCCAACCATAGTCGCACACGTTCTGACAGCAACTCAACCAACCGGACGAAATTCATGCAAACACATTGATATTTCATATAAACAATGACAGAATTCATATAAAATACTGGACTTTCATACAAACATGACGGATTTCATTACATTCATATCAACTAAGCGGTGCTAGTTCTGGACAACATAGGTATATAATACCTGGCCTAAATGGTCGCCCGCTGATCCATTTGTGTTCTTCATGTCCGGCAGCACGATCATCGGACTGCCGGGAGCCCCGGAGGTATATGCTTCAGTGCAAAGGATGGCTCGCTTCCCCACTGCCCAAGCCGAAGATGATGGTGGAAGGGGGCTTCTCCACTTCTGTGGAGCCCATGCGGGGTCGACGAATGTCCTCGCAACAAAAGGATCCGGCAAGACACCTATTGTGTACGCCGGTGTCGCCTCTGCGGTGGCCTTCATGGGACCCAAGCGGCGGTGGCCTCCCGTGTTCGACTTCTCTTCAATGATGGTGGCGTACGCGGAGGCGCTGGCCACTGACTCGTCGTTCTCCGCGCACCCAGTTTCTGTCTCTGCTTGCATGGCGCGGCTGCCCGCATGGGAGTCTCGGTCACAGAAACGGGAGACGCGATCGCAGACATGGGAGGCGTCGTATGAGGCGCGACGTGGACGGTAGGGACGATGCCCTTGCGCCGCTCCTCGCCGAGCTGGCCTGGAGCGGCGAGTTACTGAACCGCGCGCCGGCTTGGGGCAGCAACTGGCTCCGTCGTACGAGGGGAGGGAGGTGGATTAGCAAGCTGCATAGCTCCTATCCGTCAGGCTCGGCGCCCCCCCAGCCAGCTTGGATGCAGGATAACTACTCTTCGTAAGACATTGTAAGAGTGGACAAAATGGTGAAGGAAGAGATAGGGGAGCGGCAGAGGTGTGCGATTCTTGGCCGGCGTTTGGCCTCGTTTAAATAGGAGATTAAATAGACGGCGGATGGGAGGAGCTCGGCCGGCGTTGCGTTTAATGCAGGCCCAGTCATGAACAGATGTGTGTCCAGAGTAGGTTTCTCGGCTTCCACACGGGTTTCATGGAGGCGCTTGAATGCAGCAAGGAGGCGTGTTCAGCCGGGCATGCAGCGAGTGGCACCCTCGACTCTGACGTACGACACCGCACCGTTCTTCCATTGACGTGTGGGCTCTTTGGGTACATGGCCTGCATGTCAGTGACCCAACGCAGGCAACACACGGCAGAGGAACTTTTGGTGGGCCAGGGCGGTCAGAATCGGGAATTTCATAAACCGATTATTGTTCATTGAGTGTGACGTCATCTATTTCACGTAGATAAGCCTACTATATAATGTAAGAGAATTTTAAAATTTTCATATATACGTTGATAACCCGTTCAATACATTGTGACTCATAAAGACCGCTAAAAACAACAATGTTCCGCTTTATCACAGATAAGATTGATTAATACCCGTAACAATCCATGTCCTTAACAAAGGGTGCATGCACGTATAGGTTGAGCGTGTGTCTTGCATCGTGTGTTGTGTGCATGCAGGCGTGCGAGTGTTGCGTGCGTTCATGTGTACGTTTCAGTGTTGCATGCATGTGTGCATACGTGTGTGTGTTTGTGAGTGCATGTGTATGTGTTAGTGTTGAACGCCTGCATGTGTGTGTGTGTTTGTTATGTGTACGTGTGAGTGTTGCATGCCTGCATGTGTGCGTGTGTTCGTCATGCCTACGTGTTAGTGTTGCACGCCGGCATGCGCGCGTGTGTTCGTGCGAGTGTTTCATGCGTTCATGTGTACATGTGGGGTGAGGCTACACGTCAGTCGACTGACTTTTTCATCTCTGGCCAGTAGATTTTCCAGCCATTGGATACGAAATCAAGGGCCTGCATTTTATCTTCAACCTCCACCCCCCTGAGCCGCTAGCCACCACCGGCCAAACCTCCGGCCACCGCCACCCGCGACCGGCCCACGCCGCCCGCCCCGAAATCACTCCCCACCACTGGTCCGCTGCCGCCCCGACCATCGCTCTAGCCCCCTCCCCCGCACCGAGCTTTTCTCCGGTGATCCCCACGCCACCGCCCGATCACCGCGCCATCACCGCCGGCGACTGCCAACCAAAGGTCTCACGACTTCGAATCCCCACCGACCACTAATTTATTACCATTTATGTCCTTCATATATGCACTGACGGGTGGGCCCTATGGTAATGTGCGCTGCTGAATGTGGACCGTTTGACTGGTCAATTGATCATGTCATCAACAAATTACGGAGCTATATGGTGAGCCAGTGACCGTATGATCACCCTAAAATGTATTTTATTAACACAGTACAGACTCAAACTACCATTTCTTTCATTCATATACGCACTGACAGGTGGGCCCCATGGTTACGCGCCCGATGGTGCAACACTAGTTGCGCCACGTGGAACGTTTGATTGGTCAATTGATTGTGTCATCAACAAAATACGGAGTTGTAAGGGTGAGCCAGTGACCGTATAATCACGACATGTATTTTTTTAACATGGTACAGATGCAAGCGCTCATATATATGTGCAAGCACTCACCGCTATAAGAGCACACATGCAGACCCTACCCCTATGAGCACCTTTGGGAGAGTGAGCCAGCATATGATCTTGAGATTTTACGGAGTCACCATAGGTGCCTCGTAGTCGAGTGGAACGTCTCCTCCCACTGAACGCACATTGTCGAAAAATACTGAAAATAACCCAGGATAAATGCGTGCACCAGGACTTTAACGTGGGCTCGAGAAACCACTGTCCTCCTAACCATCCAACCATAGGTTGGTTAGCACCACAAAATGTATGTGGTGACCGTGATGAGCTTATTTTGAAGTCCAGTGACCATATCATGATTTCGCTTCAAATACAATGAACATAAGTGTCATCAACAAAATACAGAGCACGCATCAAATACAATGTCCGTCAGTGTCATCAACAAAATAAGGATATGTATCGTGATCTAGATACCATATGATCACCACGAGAATGTATACGGTGACCGTAATGAGCATATTATGAAGTCCAATGACCATATAGTGCTGTTGCTTGAAATATAGTGACCGTCACACGTGAATGTGTCATGGGCATGCATACTTTTAGAGGTCCAAGAGATAGTTTGTGTGCGTACGTGAAAGTGGTGTAGAAAGCAGGGGTGTTCGGTGGAGACAAGGAGAGATATGCCCATCGTTTCTCTTTCGCGTGACTAATATTTTAGGAGAAAAATATAAACATTCACAATGCAGAACAAATATTTTTGGATGCACCATGTAATTAACTTTCATGTAGAACATTGTACTATTGTATATGCTTATTTTCTTAGTGGTCGATTGCGTGTGTGGTGTGGTGGACACATCATTTCTAGTTGGGGTGGGCACATCATTTCTAGTTGTGGTGGGTCAACATGAGGACTCATGGGTCGGTTCCATCCTGCACCACATAGGTTGGACCGAGACTCATTGTACGAAGACCCATGTGGAGGACTCGGCGTACAACACAAAGCTACCAGAGTCGTGGAGGACTCTATCCCCACTGGTGATAAGCCGACTATATATGATTTGTAACCCTAGGCCTGGAGTATGTTATAGAAGCCTGAGGGCTAGTTTGTCAATAGTATACACACACACACAATGCCAGGTATTCACATGTACTTTGTACACACCCCTATCAGTAATATACAGTGCCGGGAGTACGATTTTTCCTCAACTGCAAGGGTCTGAACTTGGGTAAAACTTTGCCTCGTATTACCATCCAGCCTAACAGTCAGGGATATCCTACCGAATGATCTGATGGAATCATATCTGCCAATTACTAAGAGAGAGGTGTGTCTGTGGGGGGGGGGGCAATGTGTGCGAGAGAGGCCTAAAGATAATGTGCGTGCGGGAGACACGTAGGCACATATATGTGCGTATAGAGGGCTAGTAGAGACCATGCGTGTATATATATGCATGTGAGAGAAATAGTGTCTTCCAACTGAGATTAGTGAAAAGAGTGGTACATAATAGTCAAAAAGAGAGACAGATATAGAGAGAGTGTGTGCGTGAGACACCCCGACACCCCGGGAGAGTTTGTGAGCATGTGTGAAAGAGAAATGCCGATGTATATAAAGTGTGTGCACTTATGCGTTAGATACAGATATATATAGCGTGTTTGTGAGAACGGGCCGAGGCATAGTGCATCTACGTGTAAAAGGCGGTTCTACGCATTAAATTAAAATATAAATGGCATTATTATTGTTGGATGAGATCATGAATTTTGCAATTTGCGTATAAACGAAAATCGGTCTATCAGACACCCATACTCTATTGAATTCTAGCATATGCATGTGTTTATTTTATATTACCGATCCATAGAGTGACAGCAGTTTGAAATACAGGCAATGCATTGCTTTTGCAATTCATATATAAACATTAATTAGTGCACTCCATGTTGTTAATGTGAAGCCCTTTATACATTGTCACTTACATGGATACATTCCAAATTGCTAGCTACGAAATAGAATACATGTTGAAGTCAACATAAAGGGGGTTTCGAAGATTCAAATTCATAGGAAGTGCATTCATCTATTTGAACCCAAGATAATGGCATTTGTAAATCAGATCTAAAAGGGGGCATCAATCTTTGTTGTGCGTTTGAACATGCTATATATTCATATGCATGTCTAACTATTTTTTTGCAACCAGGGAGATTCACTACAAAAAAATAAACTTCCGTGATGATACGTGTTTGTCATAGTAGGTCGCTTTTTTTGTCATGCATGTACATCCATGACAAATTTATGACAGAATCAAGATAGTCATGCCTGTGCTGTCATAGAAGTGTTCCATGACATTACCAAAATTATCATCACGGAAGTGTCCACTTCCATGATGATAAATTGTGCGTCACAGAAGTGCTTTCGTAAAGGGTGACCGACACATGGCATCCACCGTAACGGAACGCTGTTAAGCTATCGGGTCGGGTTTTGGATCCGATAACCCGTTAACAGCCCCGACCAATGGGGATTTTCCACATGTAAAATCATCATTGGCTAGAGGAAACACGTGTCGGCTCATCGTCGGGACAGATGTCATCCACTCACTGGACAGAAGGCGCCTATGATACGTCGACACGTGGCACGGCCCAACAAGTTTAAATGGGCCGGCCCAACTAAAGGCCCACAAGATTTTGCGGACCATAATGGGCCGGCCCAGCTAAAGGCCCACGAGATTTTGCAGATCATAATGGGCTAGCCCAGCTAAAGGCCCACAAGATTTCGCGGGACATAATGGGCCGGCCCAGGTAAAGGCCCACAAGATTTTTGTGTGCCATAATAGGCCGGCCCAAGTAAAGGCCCACAAAATTCTTGCGGATCATAATGGGCCGGCCCAGCTAAAGGCCCACGAGATTTCGCCGACATTGATGGGCCGGCCCAGCTGTAGGCCCACAAGATTTTGAGGACCCTAGTAGGCCGGCCCGTTAACTGGCTGCCATGTTTTAGGCCAAATGCCAGCCCATATTTGATACGGTCTATTAATGGCCTGCCACGTTCCGGGCCTAATAGTGGCCCATATGAGATCCGGCCCTTAAAAGCCTATGACGTTCTGGGCCAAATTACGGCCCAGATCAGGTCCGACCCTTTAAGAGGTTTTGGGCCTAATTATGGCCCATATCAAATTCGGCCCGTCAACTGGACACTATGGTTTTGGGCCCACTTGCTAAAGGCCCACTTAGTAATTTGGCCTGATATTAGTTTTGGCCTGTTAAGGGCTCGTTTAACATTTCGGCCCTATATTAATTTCAGCCTGTTAAAAGCCCGTCATATAGTTGGGCCTAACTACGGCCCGGTTTGCATCCGGCCTGCTCGCAGCCGATATATGATTGGGTCAAACAAGGACCGAGACAATTTTTCGGCCTGTTAAAAGCCCGTGATTTGATTCGCACAATCATGGGCCGGGGTTCACTTCGGGCTACTGCCGGCCCATGAGCTGATCGGCACGTTTCAGGCCCAACCTACATCGTGATTGCATGACGGCCCGATTATGTACCGTAATTTTACGGTTTGGCTGGTTTACTTCAAAGACGGGATATATATACAGTAAAATAACTAGAGCATCGTGAATAAGAAAAAACCTATACTATGCAATAAAGAAATTACATCATATTACATCCAATGGGCATCAAAGTTCGCCACTATGATAATAAATCACAAAAAAACAGTAGATTACATACACTGGGCATCAAAGATCGCCACCAGTGCAAATAAACACGCCAACAAAATAATATACAAAACCGACAACATTTCAATAGAGTTCAAGAAAGGTTAGCCCTGCTGGGGAGCTGCAGCGCAAGCAGCCGAGCAAGATGATGAGACTGCACTTGTTCAACACTTATATCTTCCTTACTCTGAAAGATAAACAAGCAGACAGATGACAGGTTTTGCACATAAAAGTATCAGTGCTGACAATTCATCACATTTCTTACTAATGAATAAAGTGACACTGTTTAAATTTGCATTAACACAATATGGTATTTTTCAGGTCAAGACATGGCAGGCAATGACATTGTGAAGGAGTTGGCAGCTTTACGACACCACTGGATTACAGATCAAGAACTCATAAGTATCAATGGTTAGTGTGCTGTCAATTTATACCATTTCAGATTGGCAAATAAAGAGACGGTTTAAATAATAGTAGAATGATATGACATTTTTCATAGTTAAGACATTGCAGAATATGACATTGTGCTGTAGTGGGTAGGTTCACCACACCACTGGATTACAGATGATGAACAGAAGCATACATGCAGTGCAAAAGAAGATCACTTGCTCTATATAGTTTAATTTACATGGTATGAAGAAGGAACTTGGTTGTACAACTAAAAACTTAAATTGAGAAAGGACGAACTTTTGTTTATGAACTACATATAATAAACTTTAAACAAGCAATTTGATGCAAACACCAAAAATAAACAGTTGTTGCAGTCATGCCTAACCAAATATATACAACAAAGTTTGAAGGCTTGAGATGGACAAACTTACATTATTTGTGAAGACAGGCTCTATAAAGGCCTTGTCCATGCTGATGGGGGGGGGGCAATTCAAGAAGTTTACCACATAATCTTCTTCAAAAGCATTGCCTTTATTCTACATTTTGTTAAGAGTAAATATAGATGTGATAATATACGAAAAAATGGAGAATATTTAAGATAAGATGAAGAGTGATGCTACATAACCAAGTAGCTATAAATGTAAGTGCAGCGATACAAGCAAAAGGTACAACCAAGAGCAATGCACGGCTAAACTTCTTCAGTACCAACCTTATGGTAAGAGTAAATATAGATCTGATGTGTAGAAAATGGAGGGCAAAGGAAAATAAGCTGCTGTAACACCCTCGATGCGGCTATATCTCCCACGTGTCGAGGCACAGCTTAGAGGCATAACCGCATTGAAAGCAATGTCGCAAGTTAGGCAATCATACAACATCCAATGTAATACATAATAAGGGGAAGAGTAACATAGTTGGCTTACACTCGCCACGTCACACAAAGTACATAAATAGCATTACATCATCCAATCACTCATGGCCGACTATGGTGCCAAAATAAAAGACCAACCCAACATGCGACACGGTCCCGATCACCCTGACTGGGCACCACTACTGATCATCAGGGAAAGAAACATAGTAACGGCGTGAGTCCTCGTCGAACTCCCACTTGAGATCTAACGCTTCATCTGGAACGGAGTCGTCTGGCCCTGCATCTGGTTTGGAAGTAAACTGTGAGCCACAGGGACTTAGCAATCTCGCACCCTCGCGATCAAGACTATTTAAGCTTATAGGAAAGACAAGGTAAAATATGTGGAGCTGCAGCAAGCGACTAGCATGTGTGGTGGCTAACCTATGCGCAAAAGAGAGCGAGAAGAGATAGCAAAGCGCGAACGAATAAGTAAAGCGCAACCTGCGGCAAGCATTACTCCAACACCGTGTTCACTTCCCGGACTCCGCCGAGAAGAGACCATCATGGTAACTCACACAGTTGATTCATTTTAATTAAGTTAAGGTTCAAGTTATCTACAACCGAACATTAACAAATTCCCATCTGCCCATAACCGCGGGCACGGCTTTCGAAAGTTCAATCCCTGCAGAGGGTCCCAACTTAGCCCATGAAAAGCTCTCACGGTCAATGAAGGAATAGACCTTCTCCCGAGACATTCCGATCAGACTCGATATCCCGGTTCTACAAGACACTTCGATAACTTAAAACCAATCCAGCAACGCCGCCCGAATGTGCCGACAAATCCCGATAGGAACTGCACATATCTCGTTCTCAGGGCACACTCAGATGATCCAGACATCGGGTAGGCCAGCCCAGGGTTGCCCCTGGTAGCCCCGGACATTGCTCGGTTGGCCAACACTCATAGGAGCACTGGCCCGGGGGGGGGTTTAAATAAGATGACCCTTGGGCTCCGGAAACCCAAGGGTAAAAGAGGCTAGGTGGAAAATGGTAAAACCAAGGTTGGGCATTGCTGGAAAAGCTTTATGCAAGGCGAACTATCAAGGGGTTCCCATTATCACCCAACCGCGTAAGGAACAAAAAATCCGGGAACATAACACCGATATGACGGAAACTAGGGCGGCAAGAATGGAACAAAACACTAGGCGAGAGGCCGAGCCTTCCACCGTTTACCAAGTATATAGATGCATTAAGATAACATGGCAATATAATGATATCCCAACAGGTAAATAGTGTTCCAACAAGGAACGATCTCCAATCTTCACCTGCAACTAACAACGCTATAAGAGGGGCTGAGCAAAGCGGTAACATAGCCAATCAATGGTTTGCTAGGACATGGTGGGTTAGAGGTTTGACATGGCAATTTGGGAGGCATGATAAGCAAGTGGTAGGCATCGTAGCATAGGCATAGCAAAAGAGCGAGCATCTAGCAAAGCAAAGATAGAAGTGATTTCGAGGGTATGATCATCTTGCCTGCAACGTTGTCAGAGTTGACTGGATCCTCGAAAGCAAACTCAACGGGCTCCTCGTTAGCGAACTCGTCTCCTGGCTCTACCCAAACAAGTCAAACAAGCAAAAGGAATGCAATCAACCATGTGCTCAACTCAAACAACATGATGCAAACATGGTATGCTATGCGGGATGCAATGCGGGATGCATATGCAAGATTTGACAAGAGATGAATGAAACTGGCCTCAACATGGAAATCAAAGTGTGCCACTGGAAAGATGAGATGAAATCGCTTGAAAATGATATAAAGAACGCCAGAATCGGAGTTACGGTTTGGAAATGGCAAGCGATTCAAATATGGCACCGATCTGCGATTTACAGCAAGTAGTCATCTAAATGCAACAAGAAGAACATGCTACAGCACCCAAACATGGCAACAAAATACATGGCAGGGATCCATTCATGATGCTTAACAATAGAGGAACACTGAGCTATGGCCAATTCATCCATTAACAGGTTCAAACAAACATGGCAAAAATGCATTTGGTAAACAGATCTCAGACAGTGAAATTAACACTTGTCTGGAATTTCAGATCAGATAGCACACTTTGGAGCACGAAAACTATATGCTACAGAACCTTAACATGGCAAAGTAAAGCATGGCATGGAGCTACTCAAGGAGATTAACAAAAGTCCCTTAGTGACCTTGAGCCAAAAGGGATCAGAAAGTACATTTGCAAGCATGTGAACATGGCAAAAACATAATCAGTTCACAGACTTAGTGAAAACTGGAGCATGCTGAAACAAATATCACGTAGGCATGTTTACGAGCTCGATGCACTCACTACAGAGCATGTCATTACAATCTAAGCATACACCCATCAAGAATACACATTATGCAAGCTAGACATGGCAAGAACAATAACATAGCATGCACGGATCAACTACAACATCATCGGCAAAATCGCTAACAAGTAGACAATCTGCCCAGATTCACGAAATGACAAAAGTAGAGCTCGATTGACTCAAGCTAGGCTGCTCCATAATTACAAACAAAGACCTGGATGGATATAGCACTACAAGATTAACAAAACATCCTTACTGATCATCCTCAAAAGAGGCACGGATCACTAGGAAACAACATGAACATATGGCATATTGAAATAAACAGATCAAGGACTTGGTGGAATTGCTAAGTCCCTGAAATCAGCATTAACAAATGCACCACTTTGCAAGCTTGTTCTAGTCACCACACACATCACAAAAATACATGTATGGCCCCACTGGAAAGATGGCAAAACATATAACAAAACTCATGAAGAACTCATGGGCATAACAAGCACATATTAATCATGGCAAAATGACAAATATCTAATTGGAGCACTAGACCTGACAATTATCTCAAATAGCATTCTTCTAACAGCATTTCGGGCATCAAGATGAACTCAAATGAAAATGATGCAATGAGATGAAATGATGCGCTCTCTGAGACGAACAATTTGATATGCTATATGCCCAAAACGGAGCTACGAATGCAAAGTTACGACATGATGAACATGGCAAATAATTAGGGTTTCGGGCTAAAAAGTCAACCCAATCCAAAATTTCAGATCTAGATCCGGCCGGCGCGGTTTACGAGGTTCGCTGGAAAATCGTCGGGGCCGCCGGAGGAGGAGTCGGCCGGAGCGGGGAGGAGCTCTCCGGCTCCTCGGAATGGGGGAGGAGCTCGCCGGCGTCGGGGCGGCGTGGAGGCGAGGTCCGGCGGAGCTCGGGCGCCGAGCCTCGCCGGAGTTGGGCGGCGTGGCGGAGGGGCGACGAGGCGCACCGGGCGGCGGCCGGCGAGGAGGAAGGAGGCAGCGGGGCGCGGGAGAGCGCTGGCCCAGCGCGGCGAAGGAGAGGGCCCGCCTTGGGCCCGGCGGGCCACGGTGGGCGCGAGACGGCGATGTGGGCGCGGCGCCACGTGGCGGACGTCGATTGGCGCGGGCCGGCGGATTCGGACGTGTCCGTCGGTGGCGAAGATGTCCGGCGGCGGCGGGGAGAGTTAGGGTAGGTTTGCACCGCGAATTTTTGGAGGGGGAGGTGTATATATAGGCATAGAGGGAGCTAGGAGAGTCCAAATGAGGTGCGGTTTTCGGCCACGCGATCGTGATTGAACGCTCTAGATGATGGAGAGGGTTTTGGTGGGTTTTAAGCCAAATTGGAAGGGTGTTGGGCTGCAGCACACACGAGGCCTTTTCGGTCCCTCGGTTAACCGTTGGAGTATCAAACGAAGTCCAAATGGTATGAAACTTGACAGGCGGTCTACCGGTAGTAAACCAAGGCCGCTTGGCAAGTCTCGGTCCAATCCAGAAATGTTTAATCCCCACACACAAAAGAAAGGTAGAAATGACCACCGGAGGAGAACGAAGCGCCGGAATGCAAAACGGACAACGGGGAAAATGCTCGAATGCATGAGATGAACACGTATGCAAATGCAATGCACATGATGACATGATATGAGATGCATGACAACAACAACAACACACAGAGACAAAAACCCGAACCCGAGAAAATAAAATAACTTAACTCCGGAAACGGCAAGAGTTGGATTACATATTAGGTAAATCATATCCGGGGTGTTACAACACTCCACCACTACGAAAGGATCTCGTCCCGAGATCTAGGACTGAAAGAACCTCGGGTACTCAAAACAAAGGTGATCCTCGCGTTCCCAGGTGGCTTCACGGTCGGAATGGTGTGACCACTTGACTTTGAGGAATTTGATCGACTTGTTGCGAGTCTTGCGTTCAGTCTCTTCAAGAATAGCAACGGGGTGCTCACGATAGGAGAGATCTTCTTGGAGCTCAATGTCTTCGAAGTTGACGGTGCGGTCGGGAGTCTTGAAGCACTTGCGGAGCTGAGAGACATGGAACACGTCATGCACATTTGCAAAGTTTGAAGGAGGCTTGAGTTGATAGGCGAGATCGCCTCTCTTACTGACGATCTTGAAAGGTCCCACGTATCTAGGGGCAAGCTTCCCTTTGATACCGAAGCGACGAGTACCTTTCATAGGAGAGACGCGGAGGTAAACATGATCTCCGATCTTGAAAGCCAAATCACGGTGCTTACTATCATAGTAGCTCTTCTGGCGTGATTGGGCTGCTTTGAGGTTATCTCGAATGACTTTGCACATTTCTTCTGCCTCTGTCATTAAGTCATTAGCCAAAAGCTATCGTTCACCGGTTTCAGACCAGTTGAGAGGGGTACGACACTTCCTGCCATACAGAATTTCAAATGGGGCCTTGCCCGAACTTGCTTGAAAACTGTTGTTGTAGGAAAATTCAGCATATGGAAGACAATCCTCCCACTTCATGCCGAAGGAGATCACACAAGCCCTGAGCATATCTTCAAGAATCTGATTGACACGCTCGACTTGACCGCTAGTCTGAGGGTGGAAAGTTGTGCTGAAGCGGATGTTGGTGCCCATGGCCTTCTGAAAAGAATCCCAAAACTTGGAGGTAAAGATGCTGCCACGGTCTGAAGAGATCACCTGTGGAATACCATGCAGCGAGACAATTCGAGAGGTATAGAGTTCCGCCAATTGAGCTGCCGTGATAGACTCTTTGATAGGCAGAAAGTGAGCCACTTTAGTGAGTTTGTCGATGACAACCAATATAGCATCATTGCCACGTTTGGACTTTGGAAACCCAGTCACGAAGTCCATCTCAATGCGGTCAAACTTCCATTCTGGAATGGCAAGAGGTTGGAGGAGACTAGCTGGCCTTTGGTGTTCTGTCTTCACTCTTCTGCAGACATCACATTCATTCACGAACTGAGCAATCTCGCGCTTCATTCGGGTCCACCAATAAGCCTGCTTGAGGTCCTGATACATCTTCGTGCTCCCAGGGTGGATGTAGAGGAGAGAATTGTGAGCCTCGTTCATGATCACTTTACGAAGGTCACCTTTGGGAACGACAATATGATCCTCGAAGAAGAGAGTATCCTTGTCATCAAGGCGGTAGCACTTGTACTTGGGTTGACTCTTGGCAATCCCAATCTTCACCTTCTTCACCATAGCATCAAGAAGTTGAGCTTGGCGAATCTGATCTTCCAAGGTAGGAGAGACTTGAAGGTTGGCGAGGAAACCTTGAGGAATAACTTGCAAATTAAGTTTGCGGAAAGCTTCACAAAGCTCGGGTTGATAAGGCTTGAGAATCAGACTGTTGCAGTAAGCCTTCCTACTCAAAGCGTCAGCAATCACATTGGCCTTGCCTGGAGTATACTCGATACTCGCATTATACTCTTGAATCATTTCGACCCATTGAGTCTGCCTGAGGTTGAGATTAGGCTGAGGGAAGATGTACTTGAGACTCTTGTGGTCAGTGAAGATGTCCACTTTTTTTCCCAATAAGAGATGTCTCCAAGTCAAAAGAGCATGCATAACTGCCGCCAACTCGAGATCGTGAGTGGGGTAGTTCTTCTCATTGGGCTTCAACTGGCGAGGGGTATAAGCAATAACTTTCTTCTCTTGCATCAAAACTGCGCCAAGACCTTGAAGAGAGGCATCGCAAAAGACCTCGAACGGTTTGGATTCATCAGGCGGAGTCAGAACTGGAGCAGTAACCAATTTCTCTTTCAAAGTGTTGAAAGCAATGTCACACTCCGGAGACCAAACGTACTTGACGTGCTTCTAGAGAAGATTTGAGAGAGGCTTCGCGATCTTAGAAAATTTCTCCATGAACCTTCTACAATAGCTTGCGAGACCGAGGAAGCTACGGAGTTGCTTCACGTTCTGAGGAGGTTCCCAATTCACAATTGCAGACACCTTCTCAGGATTCACCGCAATGCCCTTGGCAGAGATGATATGACCAAGATAAAGAACCTCATCGAGCCAAAATTCGCACTTGGAGAACTTGGCGCAGAACTGATGTTCCCTGAGCTTATCGAGCACCAAACGCAAGTGCTTGGCATGATCTTCCTTGTTCTTCGAAAAGACTAGAATGTCGTCGAGATAGACCAAAACAAAGTCATTGGTGTAGGGGTTGAAGATGAAGTTCATCATGCGAGAGAAAGTCGGAGGAGCATTGACGAGGCCAAAATACATGACTGTGTATTCATATGAACCATAGCTTGTCCTGAAAGCCGTCTTGGGAATATCTTGCTCACGGATTCGAATCTGATGATAACCCATACGGAGATCAAGCTTGGAGAATACTTGGGCACCTTTGAGTTGTTCGAACAGCTCGTTGATGTTGGGAAGTGGGTACTTGTTCTTGATGGTCTTCTTGTTCAATGGACGGTAATCAACACAAAGTCGGTCCGTTCCATCCTTCTTCTTCAAAAAAAGAACACCATAACCCCATGGAGAAGAACTAGGTCGGATGAGACCCATTCTCTCTTGAATATCGAGTTTCTTCTTCAGCTCCTTCAACTCTTCTGGTCCGAGCTTGTAAGGACGTTTGCAAACAGGTTCCGTGCCAGGCTCAAGATCGATGACGAATTGAACTGGCCGGTGCGGAGGCATTCCTGGAAGCTCTTCTGGAAAGACGTCTTGATATTCGCAAACGACTGGAATTTGAGAGATGGCATCCGGTTCACCCTTCTCGTTGAGAGAGAACAAACGGATGGTATTATCCCGAGCGGCAAAGACAATTACATCCTCAGACGAATGAGTCAATTGAATCTGCCTGGCTGCACAATCAAGATGCGCCTTGTGCTTAGAAAGCCAATCCATTCCAAGAATAAGATCAATATCCGAATTACCAAGAACCACCGGAGAAGAAAGAAACTTGTAGTCGCCCAACGTGATAGTAACATCCGGGGCCATAGCGCTTGCATTCATGAATTTACCTGGAGAAACAACAGATAACTGACTAGGAAATTCTTGTAAAGGCAACTCATGCTTAGAAACAAATGGTCTCGAGATGAAACAATGCGATGCACCAGCGTCAAAAAGAACTTTTGCAGGAATATCATTAACAGGAAGGTTACCCATGATGACATCTGACGAGTCCTCTGCCTGGGCTGCATTCATCAAATTGACATTGGCGGACTTGGTGTTATGCTTGACCATAGTTGTACTTGCCGATCTCACAGGAGGAGGAGGAGGAGGAAGACGCCTCTGATTGAAGCACTTGTTGGCATAGTGACCCTTCTGTTTGCACTTGTTGCACGTGACCTCTGAAAGCGGACGGTGGTATGGAGCACTCGATCTTGGAGCTTGAGACGAAGTCTTGTTCTGAAAGCCAGGGTTGGGTGGGTGGGAAGATCCACTGCCACCTTTGCTCTTCTGATACGACTGACGAAACGGAGGAGGAGGAAGCCAATACTTCTGCTGCTTGGCCACTTGAGTAGAGGAAGACATAGTAGCATCTCTGACTCGCTTCTTGGAAGCATCACACCTCAGTTGAGCAGCCTCTTGCTTCAATGCCATGTTGTAGAACTCATCGTACCTCAAGGGCTCAAAGAGAACAAGAGCTAGCTGGATTTCTTCTCTGAGACCACCCCTGAACTGGTATATCATGCTCTTCTCATCAGGGACGTCCTGCTTAGCAAAGCGGGCGAGCTTCTGAAACAACTTGTTGTAGTCATAGATAGACAAAGAGCCTTGCTTCAGGTTGCGGAATTCCTCACGCTTGCTTTCAACCATGCTTTGAGGGATATGATGAGCTTTGAAGTCTTGACGGAATTCATCCCAGGTAATCACACGTCCACCTCTGGAATCCTTGTACTGCTGGAACCATTCCGCAGCTTGGTCTTTGAGTTGGAAGGAAGCGAACTTGACAAAGTCCTCAGGCCTGACGTTACTGCACTCGAAATGCTTGCACAGATCCACGAGCCAATCGTCAGCATCAGTTGCCTCAACACAATTGCTGAAAGTCTTTAGCCTGTTAGCAAGGAACTGGTTGAGTGTAGCAATGTGATTCTGATTGTTGCCTTGGTTGCCTTGATTCGATTGATTGCGCTCTTGAAGAATTTGCATGATCAACTGTGTGTTTGCATTAGTAGCGGCCATCATAGCTTGCCATGCCTCCGGAGGAGGTGGAGGTGGTGGCGGATCAGGATTCGGAGTCGTGCGCGTTGGAGGAGCCATCCTGAAGAGGTTGACATCCATTAGCACATTGATAGACAAAATATTGTAGCTGGATCCAACGGAATGAAATTGCAACATATAGTCTTCACATCCAAACAAAATGAACGAATGCATTCCACTTGAAATGGTCACATATCCATAAATTGAGAAGCCACTTAGAATTTAGATAGAGAAATAAATCAACAAGGTACGGATCAAGAACGAATACTCGATAAGAAATCCCAATCTCAAACCAAATATCCGTGGAAGAAGAACTAGAGCTACAAGAATTCCCACCTATGAAACTCCCGAACCTTTCCGCTTATGCAATCGGGTGTTGGGGATACAGGGGAAGCATAATATCTCACCCAAATCTAGCAAATCCTACATCCAGCTGTGTCCATCCTTCAACACATAACCGAGAAAACTTCGGAAACCATCTACCTTAACCTTCGAAAAGCATCCGTTATACAAGTTATGGCAATACTCCCGAACTCCCGCCCAGTACTGGGTGGCGTCGAGGTTATCTCACCAACGAACTGCAGAAAAGAGATTTTCGATGTCGGCGTACTAAACTCAGGTATTCCAGAACTGCAATGATAAAATTGTGACGACAACACCTCGGAGCTCAACTCCCCGGAACAGGAGGCACCAAGAACAATGTTGTCGTCACAAAACCATCGGAATGATTCCAAGATACCCGCGTGAACCTAAATTTTTTTTAGTGAAACTTGAGAAGAGAAGAGTCAAAACTCTACGTCAGGAAGCCTTACCAGAGCGATGAAGGGACTGGGAAGTAAAAAGAATTCCTAAACTCTCCGATATATATTTCCTAAATGACTCAAAACATTTTTCTAGACTCAACTCGGCTGCTAATGACGATCAAGCAATGGGGCTCCTAAGGTTGGGAAGGCTCTGATACCAACTTGTAATGCCCTCGATGCGGCTATATCTCCCACGTGTCGAGGCACGGCTTAGAGGCATAACCGCATCGAAAGCAATGTCGCAAGTTAGGCAATCATCACAACATCCAATGTAATACATAATAAGGGGAAGAGTAACATAGTTGGCTTACACTCGCTACGTCACACAAAGTACATAAATAGCATTACATCATCCAATCACTCATGGCCCGACTATGGTGCCAAAATAAAAGACCAACCCAACATGCGACACGGTCCCGATCACCCTGACTGGGCACCACTACTGATCATCAGGGAAAGAAACATAGTAACAGCGTGAGTCCTCGTCAAACTCCCACTTGAGCTCTAACGCGTCATCTGGAACGAAGTCGTCTGGCCCTGCATCTGGTTTGGAAGTAAACTATGAGCCACAGGGACTCAGCAATCTCGCACCCTCACGATCAAGACTATTTAAGCTTATAGGAAAGACAAGGTAAAATATGTGGAGCTGCAGCAAGCGACTAGCATGTATGGTGGCTAACCTATTTGCAAAAGAGAGCGAGAAGAGATAGCAAAGCGCGAACGAATAACTAAAGAGAAACCTGCGGCAAGCATTACTCCAACACCGTGTTCACTTCCCGGACTCCGCCGAGAAGAGACCATCACGGTAACTCACACAATTGATTCATTTTAATTAAGTTAAGGTTCAAGTTATCTACAACCGGACATTAACAAATTCCCATCTGCCCATAACCGCAGGCACGACTTTTGAAAGTTCAATCCCTACAGGGGGTCCCAACTTAGCCCATGACAAGCTCTCACGGTCAACGAAGGAATAGACCTTCTCCCGAGACATTCCGATCAGACTCGGTATCCCGGTTCTACAAGACACTTCGACAAGTTAAAACCAATCCAGCAACGCCGCCCGAATGTGCCGACAAATCCCGATAGGAGCTGCACATATCTCGTTCTCAGGGCACACTCAGATGAGCCAGACGTTGGGTAGGCCAGCCCAGGGTTGCCCCTGGTAGCCCCGGACATCGCTCGGCTGGAACAACACTCAGAGGAGCACTGGCCCGAGGGGGTTTGAATAAGATGACCCTCGGGCTCCGGAAACCCAAGGGAAAAAGAGGCTAGGTGGCAAATAGTAAAACCAAGGTTGGGCATTGCTGGAAAAGATGTATTCAAGGCGAACTACCAAGGGGTTCCCATTATCACCCAACCGCGTAAGGAACGAAAAATCCGGGAACATAACACCGATATGACGGAAACTAGGGCGGCAAGAGTGGAACAAAACACTAGGCGAGAGGCCGAGCCCTCCACCCTTTACCAAGTATATAGATGCATTAAGATAACATGGCAATATAATGATATCCCAACAAGTAAATAGTTTTCCAACAAGGAACGATCTCCAATCTTCACCTGCAACTAACAACACTATAAGAGGGGCTGAGCAAAGCGGTAACATAGTCAATCAATGGTTTGCTAGGACATGGTGGGTTAGAGGTTTGACATGGAAATTTGGGAGGCATGATAAGCAAGTGGTAGGCATCATAGCATAGGCATAGCAAAAGAGCGAGCATCTAGCAAAGCAAAGATAGAAGTGATTTCGAGGGTATGATCATCTTGCCTGCAACATTGTCAGAGTTGACTGGATCCTCGAAAGCAAACTCAACGGGCTCCTCGTTAGAGAACTCGTCTCCCGGGTCTACCCAAACAAGACAAACAAGCAAAAGGAACACAATCAACCATGTGCACAACTCAAACAACATGATGCAGACATGGTATGCTATGCGGGATGCATATGCAAGATTTGACAAGAGATGAATGAACCTTGCCTCAACATGGAAATCCAAGTGTGCCACTGTAAAGATGAGATGAAATCGCTTGAAAACGATATAAAGAACGCCGGAATAGGAGTCACGGTTTGGAAATGGCAAGCGATTCAAATATGGCACCGGTCTGCAATTTACAACAAGTAGTCATCTAAATGCAACAAGAAGAACATGCTACAACACCCAAACATGGAAACAAAATACATGGCAGGGATCCATTCATGATGCTTAACAAAAGAGGAACACTGAGCTACGGCCAATTCATCCATTAACAGGTTCAAACAAGCATGGCAAAAATGCATTTGGTAAACAGATCTCACACTTAGTGAAATTAACACTTGTCTAGAATTTCAGATCAGATAGCACACTTTGGAGCATGAAAACTATATGCTACAGAATCTGAACATGGCAAAGTAAAGCATGGCATGGAGCTACGCGAGGAGCTTAACAAAAGTCCCTTAGTGACCTTGAGCCAAAAGGGATCAGAAAGTACATTTGCAAGCATGTGAACATGGCAAAAATATAATCAGTTCTCAGACTTGATGAAAACTGGAGCATGCTGAAACTGATATCAAGTAGGCATGTTACGAGATCGATGCACTCACTACAGAGCATGTCATGACAATCTAAGCATACACCCATCAAGAATACACATTATGCAAGCTAGACATGGCAAGAACAATAACATAGCATGCACGGATCAACTACAACATCATCGGAAAAATCGCAAACAAGTAGACAATCTGCCCAGATTCACGAAATGACAAAAGTAGAGCTCGATTGACTCAAGCTAGGGTGCTCCATAATTGCAAACAAAGACATGGATGGATAGAGCACTACAAGATTAACAAAACATCCTTACTGATCATCCTCAAAAGAGGCATGGATCACTAGAAAACAACATGAACATATTGCATATTGAAATAAACAGATCAAGAACTTAGTGGAATTGCTAAGTCCCTGAAATCAGCATTAACAAATGCACCACTTTGCAAGCTTGTGCTAGTCACCACACACATCACAAAAATACATGGATGGCACCACTGGAAAGATGGTAGAACATATAACAAAACTCATGAAGAGCTCATGGGCATAACAAGCACACATTAATCATGGCAAAAATGACAAATATCTAATTGGAGCACCAGACCTGACAATTATCTCAAATAGCATTCTTCTAACAGCATTTCAGGCATCAAGATGAACTCAAATGAAAATGATGCAATGATATGAAATGATGTGCTCTCTGGGACGAACAATTTGATATGTTATATGCCCAAAACGGAGCTACGGATGCAAAGTTACGACATGATGAACATGGGCAAATAATTAGGGTTTCGGGGTAAAAAGTCAACCCAATCCAAAATTTCAGATCTAGATCCGGCTGGCGCGGTTTACGAGGTTCGCCGGAAAATCGTCGGGGCCGCCGGAGGAGGAGTCGGCCGGAGCGGGGAGGAGCTCTCCGGCTCCTCGGAGTGGGGGACGAGCTCGCCGGCGTCGGGGCGGCGTGGAGGCGAGGTCCGGCAGAGCTCGGGCGCCGAGCCTCGCCGGAGTTGGGCGGCGCGGCACAGGGGCGACGAGGCGCACCGGGCGGCGGCCGGCGAGGAGGAAGGAGGCGGCGGGGCGCGGTATTGCGCTGGCCCGGCGCGGTGAAGGAGAGGGCCCGCCTCGGGCCCGGCGGGCCGCGGCGGGCGCGGGACGGCGATGTGGGCGCGGCGCCACGTGGCGGACGTCGATTGGCGTGGGCCGGCGGATCCGGACGTGTCCGTCGGTGGCGAAGATGTCCGGCGGCGGCGGGGAGAGTTAGGGTAGGTTTGCACCGCTAATTTTTGGAGGGGGGGTGTATATATAGGCATAGAGGGAGCTAGGAGAGTCCAAATGAGGTGCGGTTTTCGGCCACGCGATCGTGATAGAACGCTCTAGATGTGGAGAGGGTTTTGGTGGGTTTTGAGCCAAATTGGAAGGGTGTTGGGCTGCAGCACACACGAGGCCTTTTCGGTCCCTCGGTTAACCGTTGGAGTATCAAACGAAGTCCAAATGGTACGAAACTTGACAGGCGGTCTACCGGTAGTAAACCAAGGCCGCTTGGCAAGTCTCGGTCCAATCCAGAAATGTTTAATCCCCACACACAAAAGAAAGGTAGAAATGACCACCGGAGGAGAACGAAGCGCCGGAATGCAAAACGGACAATGGGGAAAATGCTCGAATGCATGAGATGAACACGTATGCAAATGCACTGCACATGATGACATGATATGAGATGCATGACAACAACAACAACAACAACACAGAGACAAAAACCCGAACCTGAGAAAATAAAATAAGTTAACACCGGAAATGGCAAGAGTTGGATTACTTATTAGGTAAATCATATCTGGGGTGTTACAACACTCCACCACTACGAAAGGATCTCGTCCCGAGATCTAGGACCCGAGATCTACGTCGGGTACTCAGAACGGAGGTGATCCTCGCGTTCCCAGGTGGCCACGGTCGGAATGGTGTGACCACTTGACTTTGAGGAATTTGATTGACTTGTTGCGAGTCTTGTGTTTAGTATCTTCAAGAATAGCAATGAGGTGCTCACGATAGGAGAGATCTTCTTGGAGCTCAATGTCTTCGAAGTTGACGGTGCGGTCGGGAGTCTTGAAGCACTTGCGGAGCTGAGAGACATGGAACACGTCATGCACATTTGCAAAGTTTGAAGGAAGCTCGAGTTGATAGGGGAGATCGCCTCTCTTACTGATGATCTTGAAAGGTCCCACGTATCTAGGGGCAAGCTTCCCTTTGATACCGAAGCGACGAGTACCTTTCATAGGAGAGACGCGGAGGTAAACATGATCTCCGATCTCGAAAGCCAAATCATGGTGCTTACTATCATAGTAGCTCTTCTGGCGTGATTGGGCTGCTTTGAGGTTATCTCGAATGACTTTGCACATTTCCTCTGCCTCTGTGATTAAGTCATTACCCAAAAGCTGTTGTTCACTGGTTTCAGACCAGTTGAGAGGGGTACGGCACTTCCAGCCATACAGAATTTCAAATGGGGCCTTGCCCGAACTTGCTTGAAAACTGTTGTTGTAGGAAAATTCAGCATATGGAAGACAATCCTCCCACTTCATGCCGAAGGAGAGCACACAAGCCCTGAGCATATCTTCAAGAATCTGATTGACACGCTCGACTTGAACGCTAGTCTGAGGGTGGAAAGCTGTGCTGAAGCGGATGTTGGTGCCCATGGCCTTCTGAAAAGAATCCCAAAACTTGGAGGTAAAGATGCTACCATGGTCTGAAGAGATCACCTGTGGAATACCGTGTAGCAAGACAATTCGAGAGGTGTAGAGTTCCGCCAATTGAGCTGTCGTGATAGACTCTTTGATAGGCAGAAAGTGAGCCACTTTAGTGAGTTTGTCGATGACAATGAATATAGCATCATTGCCACAATTGGACTTTGGAAACCCAGTCACAAAGTCCATCTCAATGTGGTCAAAGTTCCATTCTGGAATGGCAAGAGGTTGGAGGAGACCAGCTGGCCTTTGGTGTTCTGCCGTACGTATGCGCGAGTAGGCGTTCGAGACCCCGCCCGTATGTACACATATGTGGCCGTATTTTCTTTCTTGCACCCTGGCCGCTGTACGTGTACATGCTACGTGCGTGCCTCTACTACGACACATGCGCGCCTCTACTACGACACGTGCACGCCTCTACATCGACCAGTATGTACGTACACGTTCGCGACCAGAATGACAACGCTACGTACGCTTCGACCAGGTGGGTCCCGACTGTCAGGCACTTCCTTGCCTGCGAAGATGTAGCTGGTGGGTCCCAGCAGTCAGGGGGGTGAAATACGGTGGCCCGTCCAGTGGGTCCCCGCTGTCAGGTGGAGGAATAATTATTTTGCACATAATAAGGAGGCACTTCCTTGCTGCGGCCGTGGACCCAGCTGTCAGCCTCTCCACGTACAGTCCACGTCCGATGGAAGCTGTTCCTTGACCACGTTGACCACGCCGCGCTGAGAGCACCAGGGCGGTGGACGACGGCGAGGCCTAGGAAGGGGACGACGCGGAGCCGGGGAAGACGCGGCAGTGGATGCCCACGCGTGGAGGAGTACGAGGGCACTGGTTCGCTGCAGTGTGAGGCTGCCGTCGCCGTAGAGTAACAGGGGGTGTGGGTGAGTAGAGGGATGGCCTGGCCAGCGGTGGGAGTAGTAGGGTGCGGTGAGGCCTCTGCCGCGTCCCAGCCGGCCACGGGAGGCAGGAGCACGAGGCACGACCGGTGCTAGTTTGGGCGGCTGGAGCAAGAAGACCAGAGGTTGAAGAAGCACTACGGCCGTTGGATGGACATCGTACGGTCACTGGATCTAGAATCATCATATTGACTAAGTTGACAAAGCCCTCCGTCCCTGTCAACTTAGTAGGCCCACAAGTCAGCCTGCCACTATACTGGGCCCCAGCTAACAGGGGGAGTATTCATTTTTTTGTGCGTAATAAGGAGGCAATTCCTTGCGTGCGAAGATATAACTGGTGGGTCCGAGCTGTCAGCGGTGGTAACATTTTTTCATGAAATACAGAGGCCCTTTCAGTGGGTCCCTGATGTCAAGTGGAGGAATCATTATTTTGCGCGTAATAAGGAGGCATTTCCTTGCGTGTGGCCGTGGACCCAGCTGTCGGCCTCTCCACGTACAGTCCACTTCAGATGCATGTCTGTCGTTGACCACGTTGACCAGGCCGCGCCGAGAGCACCAGGGCGGTGGACGACGACGAGGCCTAGGAAGGGAACGACATGGAGGCAGGGAAGACTCGGTAGTTGTTTCCCACGCGGAGTGGAGTATGACTGTACGAGGGTTTACTGGTTCGTCTGCCATCGCCGGAGAATAACAGCAGGTGTGGGTGAGTAGAGGGATGGCTAGGCCAGCGATGGGAGTACGATGGGGCGGTGAGGCCTGTGCGGCAGCACAGCCGGCCGCGGGGAGGAGGGAGCAGGCAATCCCGCTGGCGCTTGTTTGAGTGGCTGGAGCAGGAAGAGCAGAGATTGAAGAAGCACGACGGCCGTTGGATGGACATCCAACAGTCACTGCTTGTGCGTCAACCTTTTTTAGGAAAGCCTCAAATTTGTGGAAAACAGCATACAACCCATCTTCCATTATTTCTAATCATTTTCAGCCCATTTGCTAATTCTTAAGGTTTTTTTGGAGCCCATATTCTTTTTGTTAGCATTACAGCCCAAACTGTGTCCATGGTTAAAAAATTATATGAAATTTTGCATATTTCGATGCGGTCCGAACTGTTTTTAATCCCGAAATTTCGACTCACATTCAAACTGATTTTAAAAATAAATGTATATCAATATAAAATCCAACAAATTCTCCACGCATAAAAATTAATGTAATTTAAAATCTTGAAATGAAAAAAAGATATTTGAAACTAATTGCCGGTTTGATGTGTTTTAAAAATGTACAGCCCATTTCTCATTACTGATGGGCCATTTTCTCGGCCAGCCGAATGAAAGCTCTCCTCGTCTTGAAAGATTTGCAGCCCAACAGGCCTGACAAAGCGACTTACTTGGCAAATCACAAAAAACTGGGCTGTGTCCATGGACCCAGCTGTCAGCCTCTCCACGTACAGTACTCTTCCGATGGAAGTCGTTCCTTGACCACGTTGACCACGCCGCGCGGAGAGCACCACGGCGGTGGATGACAGCGAGGCCTAGGAAGGGGAGAACGCGGAGCCGGGGAAGACGCGACAGTGGAAGCTCGCGCGGAGAGGAGTACGCGGGTTCACTGGTTCGGCTGCGGTGTGAGGCTGCCGTCGCCGGAGAGCCTGGCCAGTGGTGGGAATAGTTGGGGGCGGTGAGGCCTCCGCAGCAACACAGCCGGCCATGGGAGGCAGGAGCATGCGGCATGACCGGCGCTGCTTTGGGCGGCTAGAGCAAGAAGACTAGAAGTTGAAGAAGCACTACGACTGTTGGATGGACATCGTACGGTCACTGGAGCTAGAATCGTTCATATTGACTAAGTTGACAAAGCCGTCCTTCCCCGTCAACTTTGTTGGCCCACAAGTCATCCTCCCACTATGGTGGGTCCCAGCTAGCAGGGGGGTATTCATTTTTGTGTGCGTAATAAGGATGCACTTCCTTGCGTGCGAAGATATAGCTGGTGGGCCCGACATTTGAGCGGGGGCAACGTTTTTTTCCGAAATACAGAGGCCCTTCCGGTGGGTCCCAGCTATCAGGTGGAGGAATCATTATTTTGCGCGTACAGTCCACGGCCGATGGATGTCGTTCGTTGACCAAGTTGACCAGGCCGTGCCGAGAGCACCATGGCGGTGGACGATGATGACCCACAAGTATAGGGGATCTATCGTAGTCCTTTCGATAAGTAAGAGTGTCGAACCCAATGAGGAGCAGAAGGTAATGATAAGCGGTTTTCAGCAAGGTATTCTCTGCAGGTACTGAAATAAGTGGTAACAGATAGTTTTGTGATAGGATAAATTCTAACGAGCAACAAGTAACAAAAGTAAATAAATTGCAGCAATGTGGCCCAATCCTTTTGTAGCAAAGGACAAGCCGGAACAAACTCTTATAATAGGAAAAGCGCCCCCGAGGACACATGGGAATATCGTCAAGCTAGTTTTCATCACGTTCATAGATTCGCGTTCGATACTTTGATAATTTGATATGTGGGTGGACCGGTGCTTGGGTGCTATTCTTACTTGAACAAGCATCCTACTTATGATTAACCTCTATTGCAAGCATCCGCAACTACAACAAAAGTATTAAGGTAAACCTAACCATAGCATGAAATATACGGATCCAAATCAGCCCCTTACGAAGCAACACATAAACTAGGGTTTAAGCTTCTGTCACTCTAGCAACCCATCATCTACTTATTACTTGCCAATGCCTTCCTCTAGGACCAAATAATGGTGAAGTGTTATGTAGTCGACGTTCACATAACACCACTAGAGGCTAGACAACATACATCTTATCAAAATATCAAACGAATACCAAATTCACATGACTACTCATAGCAAGACTTCTCCCTTGTCCTCATGAACGAACGTAATTACTCACAAAGCATATTCATGTTCATAATCAGAGGGGTAATAATATGCATATAGGATCTGAACATATGATCTTCCACCAATTAAACCAACTAGCATCAACTACAAGGAGTAATCAACACTACTAGCAACCTACTAGCACCAATCCCGGACTTTGAGACAAGAACTGGATACAAGAGATGAACTAGGGTTTGGAGATGAGATGTTGCTGGTGAAGATGTTGACGGAGATTGCCCTCTCCCGATGAGAGGAGCGTTGGTGATGACGATGGTGATGATTTCCCCCTCCCGGAGGGAAGTATCCCCGGCAGAACAGCTCTGCCAGAGCTCTAGATTGGATCCGCCAAGGTTCCGCCTCATGGCGGCGGAGTCTCGTCCCGAAAAGTTCCTTCTTATTTTTTTCTCATCAAAAGACTTCATATAGGAGAAGATGGGCGTCAGAGGGCCACCAGGGGGCCCACGAGGTAGGGGGCGCGCCCTAGGGGGGGGCGCCCCCACCCTCGTGAGTAGGGTGTGGGCCCCCTGGCCTTCATCTTTGGCGAGGATTTTTCTTTATTTATTTTAAGACGTTCCGTGGAGTTTCAGAACTTTTGGAATTGCACAGAATAGGTCTCTAATATTTGCTCCTTTTCCAGCCCAGAATTCCAGCTGCCGGCATTCTCCCTCTTTATGTAAACCTTGTAAAATAAGAGAGAATAGCCATAAGTATTGTGACATAAAGTGAAATAACAGTCCATAATGCGATAAATATCGATATAAAAGCATGATGAAAAATGGACATATCAACTCCCCCAAGCTTAGACCTCGCTTGTCCTCAAGCGAAAAGTCGATAACAATAAATACGTCCTCATGTTTAGAGGTAGAGGCGTCGATAAAAATAAAATACGGACATGAAGGCATCATGATTATTCTCATAACAGCAACATATATAGATTTTGTCATATGATTACTTGTGTTCAAGTGATGATCTGTTCACAATGCAAAAGTATAAATCATAAACCTTATTGGGCTCCGACAAACTATAATCTCAGTCATTGAAGCAATTGCAATTTATCATGACATCGGAAAGAGTCTATGTCGGAGCTAAAAAGCAAGTCCACATACTCAACTATCATTTAGTCCTCCATAATTGCTAGCACTCACGCGATACTTGTGGTTACGGAGTTTTAATCGGACATAGAGAAAGATAGGAGCTTATAGTTTTGCCCCACAACCTTTTACCTCAAGGGTAATGTCAACAATAATGGTTCATCCTCCCCTACGTCCAATTAGATATATATATATATATATATATATATATATATATATATATATATATATCATGTTCTTTCCAACATGCTGAGCTTGCCAAAGGATAAAATGAAAAAAGAAAAGGTGAAGATCACCATTACTCTTGCATAAGGTAGAAGATAATAATAAAAGATAGGCCCTTCGCAGAGGGAAGCAGAGGTAGCCATGCGCTTTTATGGTTGGATATATAAAATATCACTGCAAAAGAACATCACTTTATATTGCCCCTTGTGATATGAACCTTTATTATGCAGTCCGTCGCTTTTATTACTTCCACATCACAAGATCGTATAAAACTTATTTCTCCCACACCAATCAATCATACATATTTAGAGCAATTTTTATTGCTTTGCACCAATGGCAACTTACTTGAAGGATCTTACTCAATCTATAGGTAGATATGGTGGACTCTTATGGCAAAACTGGTTTAGGGATTTTGGAAGCACAAGTAGTATTTCTACTTAGTGCTGAGAATTTGACTAGCATGAGGGGGAAAGGCAAACTCAACAAGTTAGAGGATCCATGACAACATACTTTATCTCAGATATAAGAAAGACATAACTCATTACGTTGTCTTCCTTGTCCAACATCAACTCTTTAGCATGTCATATTTTAATGAGTGCTCCCAATCATAAAAGATGTTAATGATAATATATCTATATGTGAAAACCTCTCTTTCCTTATTACTTCCTATTAATTGCAACAATGACCAAAGCTATGTCTGCCAACTCCCAACAACTTTTAATCATCATACTCTTTCTATGTGAAGTCATTACTCTCAATAAGATCAATATGAACTCTTTGTTTCATTTTATTATTTTTCTCTTTTTTTATTCACCCAAGATCATGGCAAAATAATCAAGCCCTTGACTCAACACTAATCTTTATTATATATAGCTCACGAACTTGATTACATAGAGAGATCATAAAGCAAAACTCAAAACTAGATCATGCCATAAACTTTATTCTACTAGATCAAGATACTACTAATAGGATCGAACTAAGAAAAACGGTAAAGATAAGAGTTGTGATTGTGATACGATACCGGGGCACCTCCCCCAAGCTTGGCAGTTGCCAAGGGGAGTCCCATACCCATGTGATTATGTCTCCTTGGTTGGTGAAGAAGGTGGAGGTGTTGTTGATGATGCGGGATTGTCATCCATCTTCCAAGGCATAGGGTCACCATCATAGAAGAAAGATCGAGTCTCCGGAATCCTCGAATCTGCAGCCATACTCATTCTTTTGAATCTATATTCATACTCATAGTTTTGGTTTTGCAGGTCATAGATTTGGGCTTGGAGGTGCTTGATCTTCTCATATAGCTTGAAGATGGCCTCCTCGGTGTTCTTGGCATCCAACTTGTAGTTGTTAGTGAACTCCGTGAGAATTGTGTGGCTAGCGTTGATTCCAGGCTCCACCATCACCTGACACTTGAAAATTTGTTGCTCCATTGCTTCGAGCCTCGTCTCAATGCTTCCGGTTCCCTTTGGTCCCTCAACATCGTAGATGTGCAACAACCCATCACACATCTCAATGGTTTGAGGGTGTCGCAGCACCTCCACGAGGTAAGGGTTGATGACCTTCTCGAAGAACTTGTCCTTGGAAGCACTTGGGGACGTCATGATAATCTAGATCTGTCGGAAAAACAGCTCGAAACAAAGACAGGAGATTTTTGCATGATACAGGAGTCAAAACCCCCGAGAGATTATATAATGAATTTTTACCGACCAAAATACGTAATGTGCAAGAAAACGGAGTCCGAAAGGCACACGAGGTGCTCACGAGGTAGGGGCGCGCCCAGGGGGGTAGGGCGCGCCCACCACCCTCGTGAGGCCCTCGTGTCCTTCCCGGACTGCTACTTATTTTTCTATTTTTCTAAATATTCTAAAACGGAGAAATATTGCCTTAAAAATTGTTTTGGAGTCGGTTTACTTACCGTACCACATACCTATTCCTTTTCGGAGTCTGAAACATTCCGGATAGTGTCTCTTATGTATTCCTCCGGGGTTACGGTTTTAATAACATTGGTTTCAACATTTATAGGATTACCTGAGATATAATGTTTAATTCTTTGACCGTTCACCACCTTCGGATTTGTGCCTTCGAAGTTGTTGATTTTTATGGCACCAGAACGATAGACCTCCTCGATAACGTAAGGACCTTCCCATTTAGAGAGAAGTTTTCCTGCAAAAAATCTTAAATGAGAGTTGTATAACAATACATAATCACCTACATTAAACTCACGCTTTTGTATCCTTTTTTCATGCCATCTTTTAACTTTCTCTTTAAATAATTTGGCATTCTCATAGGCTTGGGTTCTCCATTCATCAAGTGAGCTAATGTCAAATAACCTCTTCTCACCGGCAAGTTTGAAATCATAATTGATCTCTTTAATTGCCCAATAAGCCTTGTGTTCTAGTTCGAGAGGTAAGTGACATGCTTTTCCATAAAGCATTTTATACGGAGACATACCCATAGGGTTTTTATATGCAGTTCTATAGGCCCATAATGCATCATCAAGTTTATTGGACCAATTCTTTCTAGATGTATTAACAGTCTTTTGCAAAATTAATTTGAATTCTCTATTACTCAACTCTACTTGACCACTAGACTGAGGGTGATAAGGGGATGCAATTCTATGATTGACATCATACTTAGCAAGCATTTTACGGAAAGCACCATGAATAAAGTGTGAACCACCGTCAGTCATTAAATATCTAGGGACTCCAAATCTTGGAAAAATGACTTCTTTAAGCATTTTAATAGAAGTGTTATGATCAGCACTACTAGTTGGAATAGCTTCTACCCACTTAGTAACGTAATCAATAGCAACTAAAATATGTGTATATCCATTAGAGGCAGGAAAATGTCCCATATAATCAAAGCCCCAAACATCAAACGGTTCAATAACAAGAGAATAATTCATAGGCATTTCTTGACGTCTATTAATATTACCAATTCTTTGACATTCATCACAAGACAAGACAAACTTACGGGCATCCTTGAAGAGAGTAGGCCAATAAAAACCAGATTGCGATACCTTATGTGCAGTTCTCTCTCCAGCATGGTGTCCTCCATAAGCCTCAGAGTGACACTTGCGTAGGATCTGTTCCTGTTCATGCTCAGGTACACAACGTCTAATAACACCATCTACTCCTTCTTTACAAAGATGTGGGTCATCCCAAAAGTAATGTCTCAAATCATAGAAGAACTTTTTCTTTTGCTGGTATGTGAAGATAGGTGGTATAAAGTTAGCAACAATATAATTAGCATAATCAGCATACCATGGAGCAGTATGAGAAGCATTTATGACACTTAATTGCTCACCAGGAAAGCTATCATTAATAGGTAGTGGGTCATCAAGCACATTTTCTAGCCTAGACAAGTTGTCTGCAACGGGGTTCTCAGCTCCCTTTCTATCAACAATATGTAAGTCAAATTCTTGTAGCAAGAGAACCCATCTAATAAGTCTAGGTTTAGCATATTTCTTTTACATAAGATATTTAATAGCAGCATGATCAGTTTGGATAGTTACTTTAGAATCAACAATATAAGATCTGAACTTATCACAAGCAAATATAACTGCTAAGAATTCTTTTTCAGTAGTAGCATAATTTCTTTGAGCATTGCCTAGGGTTTTACTAGCATAATGAATAACATTTAATTTCTTATCAACTCTTTGCCCTAGAACAGCACCTACAGCATAATCACTAGCATCACACATAATTTCAAAGGTAAATTCCAATCAGGTGGCTGGACAATAGGTGCAGAGATCAATGCTTTCTTAAGTATTTCAAATGCTTCTACACAATCATCATCAAAGACAAATGGTATATCTTTTTGCAATAAATTGGTCAGAGGCCGAGAAATTTTGGAGAAGTCCTTAATGAACCTCCTATAAAATCCGGCATGACCAAGGAAACTTCTTATACCTTTGATATCCTTGGGACATGGCATCTTTTCAATAGCATCAACCTTGGCTTTATCAACCTCAATACCTCTTTCAGAAACTTTGTGCCCCAAGACAATACCCTCATTAACCATAAAGTGGCACTTTTCCCAATTCAAGACAAGATTAGTTTCTTCACATCTCTGCAAAACTCGATCAAGGTTGCTCAGGCAATCATCAAAAGAAGATCCATAGACGGAGAAGTCGTCCATGAAAACCTCACAAATCTTTTCACAAAAGTCAGAGAATATAGCCATCATGCATCTTTGAAAGGTAGCAGGTGCATTACATAAACCAAAAGGCATACGTCTATAAGCAAAAGTACCAAAAGGGCATGTAAAAGTAGTCTTTGATTGATCTTTGGCCGACACAGGTATTTGAGAGAAACCAGAATAACCATCTTGAAAGCAATAGTGTGTATGTTTGGATAATCTTTCTAGCATTTGATCGATAAAAGGTAATGGGTAATGATCCTTTTTAGTAGCCTTATTTAATTTGCGGAAATCAATTACCATCCTATAACCTGTGATAATTCTTTGTGGAATCAATTCATCTTTATCATTAGGGACAACAGTAATACCTCCCTTCTTAGAGACACAATGTACATGACTTACCCACTCACTATCAGCAACGAGATAGATTATACCTGCCTCCAGAAGCTTTAGTATTTCTTTTCTTACCACTTCTTTCATTTTAGGATTCAGACGTCGTTGAGGATCATGAACTGGTTTGGCAACTGCTTCCAGATTTATTTTATGTTGACATAGAGTGGGACTAATGCCCTTAAGATCATCAAGAGTATATCCAATAGCAGCACGATGCTTCTTCAGAGTTTTCAATAATCTTTCTTCTTCATGATTTGAAAGGTTAGCACTAATAATAACATGATATATCTTCTTTTCATCAAGATAAGCATATTTAAGATTATCAGGCAAAGGTTTAAGCTCAAACATGGGATCACCCTTGGGTGGAGGAGGATCCCCTAAGATTTCAACAGGCAAGTTGTGATGCAGAATAGGTTCTTGTTTAAAGAATACTTCATCTATTTCCCTTCTTTCATTCATGAACATATCATTTTCATGGTCTAGCAAATAGTACTCTAAAGGATCACTAGGAGGTACGGCAATAGAAGCAAGACCAATAATTTCATCCTTACTAGATAATTCTTCCCCACGATGTTGTTTACTAAATTTAGAGAAATTAAACTCATGAACCATATCATCCAAGCCAACAGTAACAACATTCTTAGTGCAATCTATGGTAGCATTGACAGTATTTAAGAAGGGTCTACCAAATATAATGGGACAAAAGCTATCTTGCGGAGAAGTAAGAACAAGAAAATCAGCAGGATATTTAGTTTTCCCACACAAGACTTCAACATCTCTAACAATTCCCATCGCTGAAATAGTATCTCTATTGGCAAGTTTAATTGTGACATCAATATCTTCTAACTCAGCAGGTGCAATTTCATTCTTAATTTCTTCATACATGTCATAAGGTATAACACTAGCACTAGCACCCATATCACATAAGCCATGATAACAATGATCTCCTATTTTAACAGAAATAATAGGCACGCCTACCACAGGTCTATGTTTATCTTTATCACAAGGTTTAGCAATTCTAGCAGTTTCACCTTCGAACTGAATAACATGCCCATCAATATTATTAGACAAGAGATCTTTAACAATAGCAATATTAGGTTCTACTTTAACTTGCTCAGGAGGTGTATAAGTTCTAATATTGCTTTTACGAACAACAGTTGAAGCTTGAGCATGATCATTTATTCTAACAGGGAAAGGTGGTTTCTTAATATAAGAAGTAGGAACAATAGGATCATTATAAGTGACAGTCTTTTCTTCAACTTTAATTGGTGCAGATACTTTTACTTCTATGGGAGGATGATATTTAAACCACTTCTCCTTAGGGAGATCAACATAAGTAGCAAAAGATTCACAGAAAGAAGCTACTATCTCAAAGTCAAGTCCATATTTAGTGCTAAACTTACAAAAAATATCGGTATCCATAAAAGATTTAACACAATCAAACTTAGGTGTCATACCTGACTCCTTACCTTCGTCGAGGTCCCAATCTTGAGAGTTGCGTTTAATTCTATCCAACAAATTCCATCTGAATTCAATAGTCTTCATCATAAAAGAGCCAGCACAAGAAGTATCGAGCATGGTTTGTTTATTATGAGAAAGCCGAGCATAAAAACTTTGCATAATTATTTCTCTCGGGAGCTCATGATTGGGGCATGAATATAACATTGATTTAAGCCTCCCCAAGCTTGAGCGATGCTTTCTCCTTTGCGAGGCCAGAAATTATATATATAATTGCGATCACGGTGAACAAGATGCATAGGGTAATACTTTTGATGAAATTCCAGCTTCAATCTTTTATAGTCCCATGATCTCATATCATCACATAGCCTATACCATATCAATGTGTCTCCCTTAAAAGATAAAGGGAAGACCTTCTTCTTAGCAACATCATCGGGTATACCTGCAAGCTTAAATAATCCACAAACTTCATCCACATATATTAAGTGCTCATCAGGATGCTTTGTTCCATCTCCTGTAAAAGGGTTAGCTAGCAGTTTTTCTATCATACCCGAAGGATACTCATAAGGAATTTCATTTTCAATAGGTTCAGTAGGTTGAGGAGCAACTCTTTGCTCTATTGGTCGGGGTGAAGATACCCCAAACAAGCCCCTCAGAGAATTACTTTCCATAGTAACAAGTGACAGTAAATTTCAGCACACTATATAAATTTTTCCTTACCAAATTCCACCTACCAAAGGCGCTACACTCCCCGGCAACGGCGCCAGAAAAGAGTCTTGATGACCCACAAGTATAGGGGATCTATCGTAGTCCTTTCTATAAGTACGAGTGTCGAACCCAACGAGGAGCAGAAGGAAATGATAAGCGTTTTTCAGCAAGGTATTCTCTGCAAGTACTGAAATAAGTGGTAACAGATAGTTTTGTGATAGGATAAATTGTAACGAGCAACAAGTAACAAAAGTAAATAAATTGCAGCAAGGTGGCCCAATCCTTTTGTAGCAAAGGACAAGCCGGAACAAACTCTAATAATAGGAAAAGCGCTCCCGAGGACACATGGGGATATCGTCAAGCTAGTTTTCATCACGTTCATATGATTCACGTTCGATACTTTGATAATTTGATATGTGGGTGGACCGGTGCTTGGGTGCTGTTCTTACTTGAACAAGCATCCCACTTATGATTAAACTCTATGGCAAGCATTCGCAACTACAACAAAAGTATTAAGGTAAACCTAATCATAGCATGAAACATATGGATCCAAATCAGCCCCTTACGAAGCAACGCATAAACTAGGGTTTAAGCTTCTGTCACTCTAGCAACCCATCATCTACTTATTACTTCCCAATGCCTTCCTCTAGGCCCAAATAATGGTGAAGTGTTATGTAGTCGACGTTCACACAACACCACTAGAGGCTAGATAACATACATCTTATCAAAATACCAAACGAATACCAAATTCACATGACTACTCATAGCAAGACTTCTCCCTTGTTCTCAGGAACGAACGTAATTACTCACAAAGCATATTCATGTTCATAATCAGAGGGGTAATAATATGCATATAGGATCTGAACATATGATCTTCCACCAATTAAACCAACTAGCATCAACTACAAGGAGTAATCAACACTACTAGCAACCTACTAGCACCAATCCCGGACTTTGAGACAAGAATTGGATACAAGAGATGAACTAGGGTTTGGAGATGAGATAGTGTGCTGGTGAAGATGTTGATGGAGATTGCCCTCTCCCAATGAGAGGAGCGTTGGTGATGACGATGGTGATGATTTCCCCCTCCCGAAGGGAAGTATCCCCGGCAGAACAACTCTGCCGGAGCTCTAGATTGGATCCGACAAGGTTCCGCCTCGTGGCGGCAGAGTCTCGTCCCGAAAAGTTCCTTCTTATTTTTTTCTCATCGAAAGACTTCATATAGGAGAAGATGGGCGTCAGAGAGCCACCAGGGGGCCCACGAGGTAGGAGGCGCGCCCTAGGGGGGGGCGCCCCCCACCCTCGTGAGCATGGTGTGGGCCCCCTGGCCTTCATCTTTGGCAAGGATTTTTCTTTATTTATTTTAAGACGTTCCGTGGAGTTTCAGGACTTTTGGAGTTGCGCAGAATAGGTCTCTAATATTTTCTCCTTTTCCAGCACAGAATTCCACCTGCCGGCATTCTCCCTCTTTATGTAAACCTTATAAAATAAGAGAGAATAGGCATAAGTATTGTGACATAAAGTGAAATAACGGTCCATAATGCGATAAATATCGATATAAAAGCATGATGCAAAATGGACGTATCAGACGACGGCGAGGCCCAGGAAGGGAACGACACGGAGCCGGGGAAGACTCGACAATGGTTGCCCATGCGGTGGGGAGTACGAGGGTTTACTGGTCCGGCTGCCATCGCCGAAAAATAACAAGAGGTGTGGGTGAGTAGAGGAATGGCCTGGTCAGCAATGAAGTAGGGTGGGGCGGTGCGGCCTGTGCGGCAGCACAGCCGGCCACGGGAGGCGGGAGTAGGCAGTCCCATCAGAGCTGGTTTGGGCGGCTGGAGCAAGAAGATCAGATATTGAAGAAGCAACACGGCCGTTGGATTAACATCCAACGGTCACTGCTGCTAGAATCGTTTGTGGACTAAGTTGACAAAGCCAAAGTACACGTCAACCTAGTAGACCCACAAGTCAGCCTCCAAATCTGTCCCAAACAGCATACAGCCCAAAATTTCTAGCCAGATTCAAATTAATTTTAAATCTAAATATATCTTAATTTAAATTCAATGAAATTTTACCAGCACAAAAACAATGAAATTTAAAATATCAAAATCCAAAAGAAAACAATATTTTGGAACTAATTGTCTGTTTGCTGTATTTTTTCATTTTACAGCCCATTTATTATTACTTATAGCCCATTTCTTATTACTTATAGCCCATTTTCTGGGCAAAATGCATCCCTCCTCATCTTGAAAGATTTCCGTCCCAGCAGGGCGTAGAAAAGCAAGTAGGCCTACGTTGGTTATTCTGCAAAAAACAAAATAGCTGGCTAGCAATTTTCAAAAAGGAAAAAAACAAACTGGGCTGGCCATGTGCTAAACATATGAAATAAAATCCTGGGTTAGATGGGCCACGGGTCCCGCACAACCCAGTTGATACCCTTCTCCGTCCCGAAAAAACAAAATTACTGCGTGCGCTGCTGGGTCCCTACGGTCATCCTCACGATGTACAGTCATCTCCTTATTCCTCTCGGTTGTTGACCATGTTGACAACACCGGAGGGTGGCGCCGCGGTGAGCAAACCAAGGCGGAGGACGATGGTGAGGCCTCAGACGGGAAAGAACAGGAGCCGGGGCAGATCACAGCCAGCCGTGGGAGGTGGGAGTAGGTGGTCCCGCCGGTGCTGGTTTGGCTTTGGCGGCTCGAGGAAGAAGAGACTGAAGAAACGCGACAGACGTTGAATGTCAATCCAACGATCAAGGTTGGCACAATCGTTTTGTTGACTAAGCGGACACCAAGTAGCATACTTTTTTATATATATGAAGAAAACTGCGAGGAAAATGCGTTCGTCTGCCGTCCTCCTCACAGGGAATGTTCGCCACATAAGTGACTAGCACCCTTGGTTTTCAACCGAGAGGTCTTGGGTTCGAGTCCCAGGAACTCTCAATTTTGTCCTCCTTCCTTCCTCACAAAAAAGGAAAGAAAATCAAAGACTTGGGAAGGCATACAGAACAAGCTAGTGTACCAGTAATGAGACATTGCCGAGTATTAGAAAAAAGAAAGACGTGCTCCTGTAGCTGGTTCGAATCCAAACCTAGACTATGACTATATATGGTGCTATGCTACTCTGCAAGTAATGAAACTGACATATCCAACGTTCGCTTCTCCTCTTCTCTACTTACTCTGCCTAGCATCATAAGCTCTGGCCACAGCAACCATGTCCGTTGGCTGCTCGTCCACCTGCTCTTCAGCAGGCAACAACCAGATATGCGCCAAGTCGGAACCCGTACTATCGCCTGTGGGTCTCATCACACCCTTGCCGGCATGCGCACCGCAGCCGATTGCTCATCGCAACCCGCTGCCGTTGGTGTGGTGCCACTGCTGCAAATCACGCAGAGTCATCCATCGCGTCTCAACCACAATCCGCAACCCTGGCCGAGTCTTCTACAAATGCCCAAATCATGGGGTAATAATATGTTTAAGTGTTGTTCTGCTGCTTTCAGTTACTGATTTTTTAATAGTTTGGTTGGTGACCTACCAATTTGATTCGTGTAGAAAAGGGAAGATTCGTGTGATTTGTATTTTTGGGAAGTTGCTGATGTGGGGGAATGCAACTATGCTGATTATTTGGTTAGCGAGGAATCCCAATACCAGCAGGTTGGGGTGTTGGACAAGTAACTGAAGGAACGACAAAAGAGGAAGATGCAGAGCAGAAGCTTAAAGATGCAGTTCCTCTGATCATGGCCAAGCAACAGCTGCTGAACGGCCTTGACAGCAATGAGGAGATGAAAGAGCTTGTGAAGATAATGGGCAAAATCAATGTGCTCTGTAGGATGATTGTCTCTTTATTTGCAGTGTATGTAGCACTCGTGATGTATTCAGTGGCTACGACATGAGCACTTTGCTGAAACTAGTAATGAATGAAACCTGTGTAGTAGGCTGGGCGTAGTGTTGTGAACATCTAATGATTTCTATTAACGGAAATCAGGGGGTATCCCCTTTTGCTCATATAAATAAATAAATAGTAGAGGCCCTGTCGGGTCAGCTTTGTTAAGACGTCGAGCAAATTGCAGTCCAACAACAAACTATGTCATCAAATTCAAGTTTCACAACCAAATATGAGTACAACTAAACAACAATCATCATGTTTTAGTTGTCATACAATCACCAAACACAAATCAGCATACATAACAAGTGATGTTCTCACAGCAAAATACTAAACAGCATGTTCATCAGGTTTCAATTGTCATAGCAAACACAATTTCACATAGTAGATAAAAAACGTCTTCTGACAGGCAAATATGACAAAAGCAATGTAATCATCATCCGCAGCAGCAACGTCAACATCTTCGCCATGTGTACCAGTCTGAATCGTAATTCCCCATGGTGTCATCTTCTTCTTCGTCCTCAACGTCCTCGAACATTGGCTTCTTCTTGATCAACTCTTGTATGTCCACAGCACGACAGGCAATCTTTTCGCCGGCGTCATTGACGTGATGGTTCTCAAAGATATTAGAAACATCTGTGTTATCTTGTACATCAGGAGCAGTGTAAGCATCATCTTGTTGTGCAACTTCATTAAACGAATTCTCTGCTCAAACCTTTGCAATACTCTCCAGTCATCGCTATGTGCAAATGTGTCTTCCAAGAAAAATATCTGTGTTGCTTGATTTACCAAAATAAAAGGCTCGTTGGTCTGGTACGCCGCCTTGACATTGATGGATTTGAAATAATCATCAGCTCTGGGTTTTGCGATCCTGGAAAACAGGTTATAACAACGACAACACAACATAACCACACACCAATGATCCTTGAAACTAGAGATATACTGCAACTGAATAATGTCTGTTATGTTAGCATACATTTCGGTTGTCTCTTTGTCATACGTATCCGTGCTCATGATGGCACTGTTTTGTGTCTTCCTGCCTTCGTCTCGTGAAAGGGTGTTGTAGCGCACATCTCCAACAACGCAAGATTCATAATGTCTTACCCGAGTACCAGGACCCATTGCTAGTGAGTAAAGGGCATCATCAACTGCCTGCCCATCCTCCCGCATCTTCTTAACCTATGGTTAGAAAATAGACAAGCTGATCATCTTATGTACTCAATATATTAAAAAAACTGACAGTGCACTTCAAAAGCTTACATGGTTCTTGAACCATTTCGCAAATCCTGCCATAACCATTTTGTCAATGTTTCTTGGATTTTGCGGCAGTAACTCCTCTTTGTAGATGCTGCACAACATAGTGATCGCGTCAAACATCTAAATATATAAGAATGTGCTGCAAGTTTAGTAGATTACGATGTATAAGCTGCACTACGGCACTTACTTGATATAAGGTAGTATCTCAGGATAGTTATTCAACACATACCAAACCATTTTGTCCAAATCTTTAGGTTTGTCCTCTTGTCGACTCTTCCCTGTAACTCGAACAAAATAATCGAAAACATTGAGCCCGGGATTGTCTTCACCCACCTGTGTGCTAAGCTGATCAGCTGTTTCAATGTATTTTGAGCAGAATGTCAACGCTTCTGTAGCAATGTAGGCCTCTGCAATGGAACCCTCGGGTCTAGCTCTGTTCCTAACATAGCCCTTGAAAGTGCCTAGCCGCCTTTCAATAGTGTACATCTGGCCATACTGTACTGGACCTCTAAGTAGTGCCTCATCAGGTAGATGAACAGCCAAATGCACCATGACATCAAAGAAGGCTGGAGGATATATCTTCTCAAGGTCACATAGGATAGTTGGTATCTTGTCTCTAAGACACTCCAAAGCATCTATCCTGATATTCCTACTGCAGAGTTCCCTGAAGAATTGTCCCAACTCTGCAACTGCTCTGTATAAGTCAGGGCGGCCCAATACTCTAAGGATAACAGGTAAAACCCTTTGAAGTAGGACGTGGCAGTCATGAGTTTTCAACCCTTGTACCTTGTTTCCATCTGCACTGACTCTCCTTTCAGGGTTGGAAGCAAATCCATGTGGGAATCTCACACGTGACAGGACCTCGCAGAATTCTTTTCTTTTTACCTTGTCCAAGACGTACACAGCTGGTGCCATATCCCGTGGTTTACCTTCATCTTGCACCTGCAAATCCTTTCTGATACCCAGATGTGTCAAATCAATCCTAGATTTTAAGGTATCTTTCGTCTTGCCTTCAATATTAAGAAGTGTGCCGATAATGTTGTCACATATATTTTTCTCGATGTGCATCACATCAAGATTATGCCTTAGATCCAAATCTTTCCAATACTCCAAGTCCCACAAAGTGGACCTGCGGGTAAACAATAATCTCTCTTCTACCCTGCCACGCTTCCTTTTCCGGCTACCATTACCAGGATGGTTTCCTGGTGTGATATGCCTGACCTTCTCTAATTCCACTTGCAACTCATCAGCGGTGAGCCTCTTTGGCACATCACGGTTTTCATGCTTTGCATTGAACACATGTCTTCAGTATTTTCTAGGATGCGGCTTGTCCTTGGCAAGGAAACGGCGGTGTCCAATGTAACAGATCTTGCTAAGTATTGCATATGACAATGGATTCCTGTCACAGCGAACACATACATTGTAACCATGTGTCGTTCGCCTTGACATAGTGCCCAAAGCCGGATAATCATGCATGCACCAAATTATAACAGCATGCAGAAAGAAATCAGCTGGTGGGCTGCTATATAGGTCTCGAGTGAGAGCACCCTTCCATAGCTGTTGAAGTTCCTCCACAAGAGGTTCCATGAACAAATCAAAATCCTTTCCAGGACTTTTTCGACCTAGGATGAGCAAGGCCATCATGTAGTTTGATTCTTCGGTGCAGACATTTGGAGGCATGTTCTAAGGGATAACAAGCACTGGCCACATGCTATATGTGGCGCTCTGGTGGCCAAATGGGTTAAATCCATCTGAAGTTAAGCCAAGTCTAATGTTTCTCGGGTCAGCAGCAAACTCTTTGTGTTTATCATTGAAGCTTTTCCACTCACTACCATGAGATGGATGGCTCATTACATTCCGATCTCTGTACTCCTGGTTCCTAGAATGCCACAATACATCCTCTCTTGTTTCAGCATCATGAAACAACCTCTGCAATCTTGGTGTAATTGGAAAATGTCTTAGAACATTATGAGGAATCCTCTTCACAGCATCGCCATCTTTCCATCTTGATGATTTGCATTTCGGGCATTCACTTAAGTTGGGATAATCCTTCCGGAATAGAACACAATTATTCTTACAAACATGGATCACATCATATCCAATTCCAACTGCACGAAGGAAATTCTTCATTTTACTATAGGTGTGTGGCAGCTCAGACGCATCTGGGAAATATTCACGGAAAGCAGCCAACATCGCATTGAATGATTTGTTGGTCATCCGCACACATGTCTTCACCTGAAGAAAGGTGACCATAGCTAAGAATAGTGACAACTTATTTCCCGGGGTGACAGCAACGTTGCATTGTTCCAACATGCGGGCCCACCATTTTTCTTCTGCAGGTGAAAGTTCACGGAATGCACGAGCATTTCGTAGCATTGTTTCAATGTTGGTCAAACTCACTGGCTTCGCCACCACCACATCCTCCTCCTCTTCCACTTGAGCATCAGGCAGATCAAGATGGTGATCTGCTGCTTCCACATAGTCAATAACATTGACGTTCACAGCTTCACCATGATGAACCCACCTAGTATATGTGACCGACATCCCATACAAGTGTAGATGATTTTGCACAGTTGACTGGGGTCTTGTAACTGAATTCATACAACTGCTACACGGGCAGAGCACATCTGATTTCGGACCACCATACTCAGCTCTGATAAAGTTCATGAAGTTTTCAACCCCCTCGACATATGCAGCAGAGAATCTTTGAGCAGAAGTTATCCAAGTCCTGTCCATCTGTTAGACATACAAATTAGTTCTTCTACTAGATATTACAGGAAAAACATATATGTTTTTTATGAAGTCCAAAAAAAAATACCTAGGTCGATGTCTAAAGCTATGGCAAGATATTTCGACGAGCAGATCTAAGTAACAAAATATATGTAAAGCTAATTCAGCAAAGAGATTTGAGTGCCAAATTATCGCAGGCTGTTTCAGCAGTCAATGAGGCCGAGCACACAGCCATCGAACTATCGAAGGCCATCGCAGCAACAAAGATCGAGTATAAAACGGTGTAGAGCTATTTCAGCTAACAGATTGGCTACTAGACCATGGCAATCTACGTCACAATAAATATATGGCAGGATATTTTAGCAACTAATCGGCCTTGGCATGCCATCTCAACTAAGCAGATTGAGTGCAGAACAGGGCAAGGAAGCTTCTTAAGCAGAGCATATTGACAGTAAACTACTTCAACAAACAGTGAGATTAATAGCGTCTATCAGCTAACATTCAGTGCTACACCGACATGAACGGGGCCTCAGTCTAGAATGCGCGTACCATGGGAGAAGCTGACCGCCGTGCGTCTCCACATGAACGTCGCCAGCGGTGGTGGCGCTGACCACCGTGCGCCTCCACAAGAACGTAGCCAGAGGTGGCGGCGCAGCTAGAGGACGGTAGTGTACGAGAGCGTACTGTGGGAGCGAGAGGATCGCCGAACCGCGGCGCCGACGTATCGGCGTGGCAGGGAGGGCGTCTTTGGCGATGCGAATGGAGTGGAGGGGGACAGGGGGGAGGGGGTTTGGGGAATATTATTGGCTAGTTGGCCGAAGGGCGGTTGAATCGGATTTGGGGGGGATTTTTGGGTGTAGGGGGGGGGGAGGATTTTCGCGCGGTGGGCGGGGGGAGTTTGGCGCATGGTCGGTTTCTCCAAGTGTAGTCCCACGTGTCAGTGAAGAGGCAAGACGAAGCGCGTTCCATTTGCGTGACCCGTGCGCAGGACCGAACGTGTGTGGGGTGCAATGCGACCGTGACAGGAGTGTTGTGAGTGTACCACATTTTTTCCTTTTAAACTAGGTGCTTATCCCCCTAAAAAAATATGTTGCTTCGCGCGATCCATCGATTCTACTACTAGTAATCTGGTAATCCCGACTAAAACGGTGCGGCCGGGTCCTTTCCCGCGCGATATGCTGGGAGGTTGGATTAGTTGGTTTTTTTAGGACAAGTAATGCTACACCTACGTAATCCCAGTTACGTAATTAACACAATGTGAAACGTGTGAGCTGTTGATTGTAGATTGGGGGAGGGAGGGGCCCACCACCATGAAAATCAGGGGAGGAGAGAGAGAGGCAATTTACGTTAACCCTTTCGTAGGTTCCCGTAGATGTAGAAAGATGTGTCTGATCCTGCAATATAGGCCGTTCGATCTATATCTAACGGATAGGAAGGAAACTATGACAATTTACCCGCACTCCTCTCCACATTTGCAGATAAGGCTTTCCCTCGTTCATCCTTTTCTCCCACAAGATCTTTATCTTCCGTGCAACGCACGGGCATCTTGCTAGTACTCCTACAATATGTATATTATTGTGAAAGTTCATATACACCGGCTGAGATTAATGCAAACACGGCAGATTTTCATTACATTTTGAACTTTTATAGGATAAAAAAATAAAAGAAACCCGACCCTAAACCTATTCTACGGCGGCGACCGACGTCATCCATCTGTGATCTCCATGTACGGGGGCGGGGTTCAAGACCCGTGAAGTGAAGGTGCGGTCTCCGGCGAGGAAAAGTAGAACACGGGAGACGGACTGGCCAGTTGGCACACCATGCCCTGCCGCCTCCCATGCCCTACTCATCCTCGAAGGAGTCCCCGACCTCGGCGGTGCCAGACGTTGGACAACGGCAAGTAGGACGCATGGTTTAGGGAGCTCCCGTCGTCGGCCGCCAGCGTGGCCACCGCTTGTGCGGCGACTTGAGCGAGGGCGGCGACCTCGAGCTCCATCCCTGAAGACAAGCTCTCCCGTAGAGCGTTCGCGCTTGCGGTCATGGAGGATGTGGTTCCAGGTAGGAGGACGATGCGCTATGGTGTGGAGGTTAGCTGGGCATTGCCGCTTTAAGTAGCGCATTCCAGTGAGGCCAAGCGTCCGGGTGCGTCCTTAAGTTGCCGGAGTTGGTTCCGCGGGCACCGAGCCTCTTAATGACGACATACGAACGGACGACATGAATGCGGGCAGCTGGCGCCAGCTAGGAACGCACCACGCGACAACGCGGGGGACGAGGGTTTTGGTGTGCCAGGGTTGTCAGCTGCGGTCGTGGCAACGTTGGAGATGCCCTTTGCTCACATGCGATCCCCGCATGTCATTGGAAAAGCAAGATGACCCGGCATGGTCTCAGGTCTAGAGGATGGAGTTGGCCGCGCTACACCACTCCGCAGACGTGTCGCGGCGCCCCGTGCATCCTCGACGAGCCGGGTGTTGGGGTGTGTTTGGATTGTGGCCAAAGTGCACCTTGCCAAAATTTTGGTCATGACCAAAATATTGGTCTTTGTTTGGATGGTTGCCATTTTTTGGCATGCCAATGAACTCTAGCGAACTCTAGTTCATTTTTCTTGCCAATGTCGGCCAAATCATGGGCAACCAATACCTCAACCAAAATTTTGGTCATGACCCAAAGATTGGTCTTTGTTTGGACGGTTGCCATTTCTTTGGCATGCCAATGAACTCTAGCCAACTCAAGTTCATTTTTCTTGCCAATGTCGACCAAATCATGGGCAACCAATACCTCAACCAAAATTTTGGCTACCCAATGCTTTGATGGGGCAACCTTGGGCACAAACCAAACATACCATTGGTCGTGCCACAGCACTAACGCCACCCTCGGCAAACTAAAACCGACCGTGTCTAGCAACGATATGAGCGTGTCGCTCACCGCGGTCGCCGTGTCCAGAGGCGGTGCTGGAGCTGCGCCCCGTTGTTGGCCCCAACGACCCACATGAATGGTTGTCGGTGGCGAGGAGGTCTTGGGCCAGCTCCTCCATTGGACTAGTCTGCACTACATCGTCCCGACGGGTGTGCCCCACATGTCTGTTTCCCTGTTTTCCCGGCCATATTCGAGCGTCAGTGCTCCGCGTTGCGCATTAGGCCTTTCACTATGTAGGTCAAGAGAGATAACTTATTGTTTATTTGAGCCGTTCAAGTATAATCATGTGGCGTTTGCTTATATCTCATTCCTCTCCAACCCTCTTCTCCATCGATCATTTCGCCCTCCAGTCGAGTCCATCCTCCCGCATGCCTCATTTGAACATTCCGCCGAGTATCATTTGCATGTACCCACCCTAGTCCTCTTTCAATAGATCTCTGGACCCCGAGATGAAATCTAGAGGGAACGAGTGGGGGCACGTGATACCTAAGGCGGATTCAAAATTTTGAACCGGTGATCATAGCATCCGCAAATCATATATAAAGGGTATTCAATGTTCGTTTCGTTTTTGAACGTACCATATACACCCTCCTATCCTTTCTAGTTTACATATAAGTTTTATGTGTAGTCAAAGTATATGTACTTTGATAAAAAAAGGTATCAACATTCAACAACGCCAATCAATATTGTTAGATTCATACGTACTCCTAGATTTGTACTCGAGATGGTTTCCAATTTGACTGTTGACAAGATTAATAGTACATGAGATGTATAATGTGAAAATTATATCATTGGAAACTCCTTTCACATAGGAATTTGACCGTATGCTTTGTGTAAGTTGCATGTCATATATTATTACTCTAACATTTGGTCAAAGTTAGCCTCGAAAAACGCATTAGACCCTGTATGCTTTGTGTAAGTTGCATGTCATATAGGAGTATTATTACTCTAACATTTGTGTAAGTTGCACGTTAACGCCCCGAGACCGTTGTGCCAGGTGTCTTCCAGTTATTCGCTGACATTGCCACGTCATTCGCTTGCGTGTTGCATCTTGTCATGTCATCATGTGTATTGCATCATCATGTTTTCAAAACTTGCATTTGTCCATATCTTCCCGTTCTCTCCGTTGTTCGTTCTGAGCCCAACCACACTCGCACGCGCCCGCGGTACCTCCAAAATATTATTTTATAAGTGGCCGGGAAAATATTCTCGGAATGGGATGAAAGTTGGCGTGCGGTGTTGTTATGTTGTCAGTAGGTCATCTGCCATGTTTCATCGCATTCGGAGTCCGTTTGATGCCCCAACGGATAACTATAGCGGCAGTATAGCCGGTCTAACGTCGGACGTTTTCGGTCTCCGGAAACAGCCGTCGGGTCTCTCTCTCTTCTCTTCTCTCATCCCAAAGCTTTCTGCACAGACTGCTATCAACCGCTAGGCCCCGAAAACCCTCCTTGCACGGTGCATCGGCCCTCCTCGCGCGCGCGTCCGAAAGCTGTCCTGGACCTGACCCTGGCAGTCATCACTGTTGCGTCCGGATCATCCCCAAACATCCCTAAATCATCATCGGTTTCTTGTTTGAACTTCTTAACCTAATTATTTCGGGACGTCCGATTATAATCGGAGGGACCAATTAGTCCCTAGCTAGATCCACCTACTATATATATACGGGTCCAACCCTAGAATCTAGGAGGTTTGTCCCTCCACCGCCGCCACCGGGTCGCCTCCCACCTCGGGATCCCCTCGCTCGATCCTCCTCGATCTCCTCGCCCAGCCAGTGCATCCCCTCTGATCCATCCTTCCCGTGCCCACCTCCTCGTCCCCGTGCAGCAACCAGGAGCATAAGCTCCTCCTTCCACACCCCGCGGCCGAGGACCCCAACCCCGGCGTCCGCGTAGCCAAGTCCCTCGAACAGCTGGAGCTTCCTGCAGCCTCGCGCGCATGAGTCCTCGAGCTCCTCTGCTCGCGCACAAGCTCCACAACCCCGAGCCTCCCCACGCCAGCGTGTCTCCTCCTCCCGCTGCTCCCAATCTCCCTCCGCGGCGTGCAACTCCCAGGAGAGCCGAGCTCCTCCCGATACAAAGCTCCGTCGTCTTCCTCACGACCCCGCCGCCTCACCTCACCGCCGATGATCACCAACACCTCTAGGTCACGCCACCGGGCCTCCATCGTGCCCTCTCTTCCTTTCCCTCTCTCTGTCTCACCTCTCTCTGTCTCTCTTCGTCAGGGACAGGAACCAACGACCCGAATCCTCCGCCATGGCCTTGCAGCTCCCGCCGCCTTCTTCGCCGATCAGCACCGCCTCCGTCACCCCTCCGTACGATCTGTCGTCAGCAGAACCCCCATGGTGAGCAGCCGCAACTCCCAGCTCCTTCCTGTCATCGATCTCTTCATGCATGAGGCGAGCACGGGCTCGTCTTCGAGCTCCCGCACATCTAGCCTTTGCACGCGCCCGCCTTGCTGTGCGTGCACACACACATGTTTTTCCGCAGCCCCCCCGTCAGCCTATGTTCGCGACGGTCGCCGTCTTGCTCGCCGGTGCCGTCACCCAGTTCGCCGGTGATTCACGAAGAAGAAGGCCTGGCCTTTGCTTCGGTTCAACTTTTGCAACGCCCTCGTTTAACACAAATAAGCAGCAGTAGCGTAGTGGTCAACATGCTGCTCCTGTATCCAGGAGGTCGTGGGATCAATTCCCAGCCGGCCCCAATTTTTGCTATGTTTTCCTGCACCTCAACCGCCAGGCCAAATCTCCTCGTGGGCCGCTGCACTGTGTTGCAATCCGGCCCACGTATGTTTTTTTCCCTTCTGTGGTTTTAGTATTTTTCCAGTGTATGCATAATTATAGGAATGCCACTCTTTTGTATTGTTAATAACTAAATATGCTTGGACCCAAATTAAACAAAATATATATGTAAAATGCTTAGAATTTAATGTAGTTTAATAATTTTCAACTTTCATCCACGTTTGAAATGTTTAAATAGCTGATTGTTTTAATTTGCTTAAATGACTTGTTAAAATGATTTATTTCATAACCAAATAACTGTAGCTCCAAACTTAACAAACTTTATATGTAAATGGGGTGGAAAAATGCCTAGTTTATCATGGCGACTTTACTTTGCATGATTATCAACTCTAAAATTGTGTTTAGGGCAGAACAGTACCAAACCTTAAAATATGCATATGGGGTTTTACCGGAATTGTTGTTCGTTGTTTCCGGCCTCATTTAAACTTGCCTAGATAGGTAGTTTTGTTGTGCTTCACCCCTTGCCATGTTAATCAACATTTAATATTGTTAGGTACATAAACGAGATCGAACTAAATAACTTGTCGTGGTGTTTCGTCAATATGCACCGTTGCATATTGAGCTCCACTTAATTTATAGGATTGCTTGTGCACTTTGCCATGCCATGCTTCATTAAACCGGACATGCATCATACTTGGTTGTGCATGATGCCATGCTTATGTCGTGGTTGTTTACTATGTTGTTTGCTTCTTTTCGGTGTTGCTTCTTTGGGTTAGTTCCGATAATGTTGCGTTTGTGAGGATCCGTTTGACTACGTCCGTTTGTCTTCTTCATGGACTGGTTCTTCTTCCTTGCGGGATCTCAGGCAAGATGATCATACCCTCAAAATCACTTCTATCTTTGCTTGCTAGTTGCTCGCTCTTTTGCTATGCCTATGCTGCGATACCTACCACTTTCTTATCATGCCTCCCACATTGTTGAACCAAGCCTCTAACCCACCTTGTCCTAGCAAACCGTTGTTTGGCTATGTTACCGCTTTGCTCAGCCCCTCTTATAGCGTTGTTAGTTGCAGGTGAAGATTGAAGTTTGTTCCTTGTTGGAACATGGAGATGTTGTTCCTTGTTGGAACATGTTTACTTGTTGGGATATCGCAATATATCTTATTTAATTAATGCATCTATATATTTGGTAAAGGGTGGAAGGCTCGGCCTTATGCCTGGTGTTTTGTTCCACTCTTGCCGCCCTAGTTTCCGTCATATCGGTGTTATGTTCCCGGATTTTGCGTTCCTTACGCGGTTGGGTAATAATGGGAACCCCTTGACAGTTCGCCTTGAATAAAACTCCTCCAGCAATGCCCAACCTTGGTTTTACCATTTGCCACCTAGCCTTTTCTTTCCCTTGGGTTCTGCAGACTCAAGGGTCATCATTATTTTAACCCCCCCCCGGGCCAGTGCTCCTCTGAGTGTTGGTCCAAACTGTCAGCCGCCGGTGGCCACCAGGGGCAACTCTGGGCTGGCCTACCGGAAGTTTAGACAATCTGAGTGTGCCCTGAGAACGAGATATGTGCAGCTCCTATCGGGATTTGTCGGCACATTCGGGCGGTGTTGCTGGACTTGTTTTACCATTGTCGAAATGTCTTGTAACCGGGATTCCGAGTCTGATCGGGTCTTCCCGCTAGAAGGAATATCCTTCGTTGACCGTGAGAGCTTGTGATGGGCTAAGTTGGGACACCCCTGCAGGGTTTTGAACTTTCGAAAGCCGTGCCCGCGGTTATGGGCAGATGGGAATTTGTTAATGTCCGATTGTAGAAAACCTGAAGTTGACCTTAATTAAAATACATCAACCGCGTGCGTAACCGTGATGGTCTCTTTCCGGCGGAGTCCGGGAAGTGAACACGGTGTTGGAGTTATGCTTGACGTAGGTTGTTCTAGGATCACTTCTTGATCATACTTTTATCGACCGTGCTTTGCCTTCTCTTCTCGCTCTCATTTGCGTATGTTAGCCACCATATATGCTAGTCGCTTGCTGCAGCTCCACCTCTTACCTTTACCTTACCCATAAGCTTAAATAGTCTTGATCGCGAGGGTGCGAGATTGCTGAGTCCCCGTGGCTCACAGATACTTCCAAACCAGCTTGCAGGTGCCGATGAGTCCGTGCAGATGACGCAACCAAGCTCAGGAGGAACTCGATGAAGATCTTGTCCTTTGCGTTGTTTCGTTCTAGTTGATCAGTAGTGGAGCCCTGTTGGGGTCGATCTGGGACCTTTGTCGCATTTGGGGTTCTTCTTTTATTTTGGTTCCGTAGTCGGACCTTGATTGTATTTGGATGTTGTAATGCTTTATTCATGTATTGTGTGAAGTGGCGATTGTAAGCCAACTATGTATCTTTTCCCTTATTGTATTACATGGGTTGTTTGCGAAGGTTACCTCACTTGCGACATTGCTTTCAATGCGGTTATGCCTCTGAGTCGTGCTTCGACACGTGGGAGATATAGCCGCATCGAGGGCGTTACAAGTTGGTAATCAGAGCCATCCCCGACCTTAGGAGCCCCCACTGCTTGATCGAATTAGCGGACGAGTTGAGTCTAGAAAATGTTTTGAGTCATTTAGAACTATATATCGGAGAGTTTAGGAATTCTTTTTACTCCCTAGTCCCCTCATCGCTCTGGTAAGGCATCCTGACGTAGAGTTTTGACTCTTCTCTTCTCAAATTTCACTAAAAAAAATTTAGGATCACGCGGGTATCTTGGAATAGTTTCGATGGTTTTGTGACGAGAACATTGTTCTTGGTGCCTCCTGTGATTTAGGGGTTGTGGCAGTGTCCCGGGGAGTTGAGCTCCGAGGTGTTGTCGTCACAATTTTATCGTTGCAGTTCTGGAATACCTGAGTTTAGTACGCCGACATCGAAAATCTCTTTTATGCAGTTCGTTGGTGAGATAACCTCGACGCCACCCTGTACTGGGGCAGGAGTTCGGGAGTATTGCCATAACTCGTATATCGGATGCTTTTCGAAGGTTGAGGTAGACGATTTGCGAAGGTTTCTTGGTTATGTGTTGAAGGATGGATACAACTGGATGTAGGATTTGCTAGTTTTGGGTGAGATATTATGCTTCCCCTGTATCCCCAACACCTGATTGCATAACCGGAAAGGTTCGGGAGTTTCATAAGTGGGAATTCATGTAGCTCTTAGGACATCTTTCCGACAGATGTATGATATGAAATTGGGGTTCGACGTCTAGTGGTCCGCCTATTCACGGTCGGTTTTACAGTGGTCTTGTTGTGTCTTAAAGAGTCCTTGGCTATGCCGACTCGGGGACGCTTCATATGTCATGTGCACTGCCTTGTACATGATGGTGTTGTACGATCGAGCCTGTGTAGGCCCCACCACGAAAACTTCGGATGAAATCTCTATCATATGTTTGTTCCGGCTTATTCTACAAGTCAATCCTTTGTTTTGTTTTGAGTTGTGGTATTTGAGTTGCTTCAATGTCAAGTGTTGATTCCATACCTTCCCCAAATGGTGTTCTCATACTCCGATGTGGATACCAATCCTTCTTGATCATCAAGATTGTCTTGTCAATCCTTTTCACCGGCGTGTTTTCTCTTCAAGTGGATCCGATTATTTCAACATCAGCAAGATCAATTATCATTTCTTCTCAACGGTGTTTGTTTCATCCATACCAAGTTGTCTTTGTTTTCCCACCCTCCCACCCTTTTCTGCAAGGAATCCGATGTAGTAATCAAGTATCCTTTTATTCATGTGAAGTCTCGCCATTCTTTTCCTTCATGTTCTTACCCGGTGGTTCTCATGAAGATGCTCTACTAGTTCATCATTATTTGCTCTTTTTCTTCTCCGGTGGAACCAATTCAAGTTTTTGGTGTTGATCATATCCCTTTTCCCTCGTTTCTAATGATTTCTCATGCCGGTGCACCTCACAATCTTTCACCGCTCGCTATTCTATTGTTCGGAGTGCTCAAGATATCTCGAAGATTCGTGCTTACACTCTATTTTCGTTCAAGCTCTTTCAAGGATGTTATCTCATTCTAGTCATTTAATTAACCGGTGCATTATCTCTTCCTAAGTAATCATTCAACGGTGTTTCTTTTGAGTAGGCCCTAACCCACAGGTCTTTTCCCAGAATCTTACCTGACTGTTCTTATTTTCCCGGAGCTATCCTCAAATTTCTTTTTGAAGTTTGACGTAAGAATGAATTGTCATCAGTCAAATGTCTTTCTCCAAGATCGGTTAAATTCTTTTCATCGTTGGCTCAACCTTTCCATTCTTCATTCCGGAGTGTCTAAATAATTCATGATGGTGTTTCTCGTCGTCATTCTCGGATTTTGAAGACCAAAGAAGAGTTTCTTTTAAATCTTGCCCCATTCTCTGCCATCCTCTCATAATTGTTTTGATTGTGAGAATTATTTTCACCTATCCGGAGCAATTCAAGAGTCTTCTCAGTGTGTTATCCGGAGTCCACCAATTCAGATTTATTCATTCTCAGCTGTCAGTTATCATCCTCCTAATTTTAGCGGCGCATCATTCGAATATCCTCTAATCAGTTCATGATCTCTTCGTTCCCATGGATCTAAACCCTCTCATGTATCTTCGTTCATTTGCTAATTTTTCCCAGTGTTTCTTTATCTTTACTTCGTTCATTTTCAATCCTACCGGTGTTTCATTGAAGACCTTATCAAGTTATCGATATCTCTCCTAACCCTTTCAACGAGAATAAGTGGTATGCCAAATCCGTTGCTTGTCATCAATTTAAATTGCTGAAGGATACGCATAACGTAATTCTTATTTTTGTTTCATCGAGTGAACTCAATTCCCTGTTCCGGAGGCTCATCAAATTCTCGTTTTCATTTGTTCATTTTTCTTTTCCCGGAGTTCCAAGTTCTCTCAATTACCTCGTCACGGAGATCCATCTAAATCATTACAAATTTTCACCTTGTGTTTTCAACTCCTTTTTTCTTCCGTTTGATCATTCTTTTGTTTAACAGAGTTCCTCATCAAGGCTCTACATGATGGTTCTTCAAGGATGTAATTTCGTTCTCAAAGTTTTTCATCGAGATTCTTTCCTAAGAAGCTCAAGCTTTCTTCATATTGTAATCCGGAGTGCAATTCTTTCTTCCGTATCATTGGAGGTGGTTTATGTCATTCTTGATAATTTGAATTCATGTTTCATGATTCACATGTTTTCATGAATGAGATATTTTAAATCCATCAATCTCGTCATTGGAGTTATCTTGGGTTATATTTCACCTAAAGCCTTCTCTAAGGTTTGTTGCTATTATGGTGCTTATAAATGACCCAAGTTCTTCTTTTATCCTCCCGGTGATATAGCTTTCTCGTCTCCTTGTTCTTATCAATCCAATTCTTTTCCCGTGAGCGGCAGGTTGTCACCTCATATATTTGAGATATATTCCATAAGACCATATCAAGTTTATTCTTTTCGTTGTTGGTTTTCCTACAACTCCATTCTAGCATTTGTTGTAAGCGTGCTCCCTCAAGATCTTGTTTCCCTTCGTTCATTCCATTCCATTTTTTTTTCTGGAGGCATTGTGATGTTCCTCTCTTCAACCCATCTTCTTGTTTTGTCATGATCGTGTTCTTTTCTTGGGTTATCCATTTAACCGGAGTGTCATGCCCTCTTTTCAAGTTCTTCCCATTCTGTCAAGTTTTGGCTCCCTTCTCAACCGGAGTGCCGTCTGAAATCGTTCTTACCCCTTGTTACATTCATTCAATAGTTTCGGAGGCAGTTTGTTGTGATTTAATCAAGTATGTTCTCATCTGGCCAAGTTCTTATTCAATTCCATTTCTTTTCAATCGGAGTGCTGCCCGAAGTTGTTCTCCCTTGTTCCTCTTTTTCTAACGGAGTGTTTTCAACTTCGTTCATCTCCGTTGTATTCTTTTCTCGAAATGGATTAACCTTTTCAAGGTTCTTTGGTCTCACTTGTTTGTCAAAGAAGCTACTTAATTTTACCTCTTCTCTTTCCCTTCTGTTTTCCCTCCAGTGCCATTCTAGATCTCGGGACGAGATCCTCTCGTAGTGGTGGAGTGATGTAACGCCCCGAGACCGTTGTGCCAGGTGTCTTCCAGTTATTCGCTGACATTGCCACGTCATTCGCTTGCGTGATGCATCTTGTCATGTCATCATGTGTATTGCATCATCATGTTTTCAAAACTTGCATTTGTCCATATCTCCCCGTTCTCTCCGTTGTTTGTTCTGAGCCCAACCACACTCGCACGCGCCCGCGGTACCTCCGAAATATTATTTTATAAATGGCCGGGAAAATGTTCTCGGAATGGGATGAAAGTTGGCGTGCGGTGTTGTTATGTTGTCAGTAGGTCGTCTGCCAAGTTTCATCGCATTCGGAGTACGTTTGATGCCCCAACGGATAACTATAGCGGCAGTATAGCCGGTCTAACGTCAGACGTTTTCGGTCTCCGGAAACAGTCGTTGGGTCTCTCTCTCTTCTCTTCTCTCAGCCCAAAGCTTTTTGCACAGACCGCTATCAACAGCCAGGCCCCGAAACCCCTCCTTGCGCGGTGCATCGGCACTCCTCGCGCGCGCGTCCGAAAGCTGTCCCGGACCTGACCCGGGCAGTCGTCACTGTTGCGTCCGGATCATCCCCAAACATCCCTAAATCATCATCGGTTTCTTGTTTGGACTTCTTGACCTAATTATTTCAGGCCGTCCGATTATAATCGGAGGGACCAGTTAGTCCCTAGCTAGATCCACCTGCTATATATATACGGGTCCAACCTTAGAATCTAGGAGGTTTGTCCCTCCACCGCCGCCACCGGGTCGCCTCCCACCTCGGGATCCCCTCTCCCGATCCTCCTCGATCTCCTCGCCCAGCCAGTGCATCCCCTCCGATCCATCCTTCCCGTGCCCACCTCCTCGACCCCGTGCAGCAACCAGGAGCATAAGCTCCTCCTTCCACACCCCGCGGCCGAGGAGCCCAGCCCCGGCGTCCGCGTAGCCAAGTCCCTCGAACAGCTGGAGCTTCCTGCAGCCTCGCGTGCACGAGTCCCCGAGCTCCTCTGCTCGCACACAAGCTCCACAACCCCAAGCCTCCCCACGCCAGCGTGTCTCCTCCTCCCGCTGCTCCCTGTCTCCCTCCGCGGCGTGCAACTCCCAGGAGAGCCGAGCTCCTCCCGATACAGAGCTCCGCCGTCTTCCTCGCGACCCCGCCGCCTCACCTCACCGCCGATGATCACCAGCACCTCCAGGTCACGCCGCCGGGCCTCCCTCGTGCCCTCTCTTCCTTTCCCTCTCTCTGTCTCACCTCTCTCTGTCTCTCTTCGTCAGGGACAGGAACCAACGACCCGAATCCTCCGCCATGGCCTTGCAGCTCCCGCCGCCTTCTTCGCCGATCGGCACCGCCTCCATCGCCCCATGGTGAGCAGCCGCAACTCCCAGCTCCTTCCTGTCATCGATCTCTTCATGCATGAGGCGAGCACGGGCTCATCTTCGAGCTCCCGCACATCTAGCCTTTGCACGCGCCCGCCTTGCTGTGCGTGCACACACACATGTTTTTCCGCAGCCCCGCCGTCAGCCTATGTTCGCGACGGTCGCCGTCTTGCTTGCCGGCGCCGTCACCCAGTTTGCCGGTGATTCACGAAGAAGAAGGCGTGGCCTTTGCTTCGGTTCAACTTTTGCAACGCCCTCGTTTAACACAAATAAGCAGCAGTAGCGTAGTGGTCAACATGCTGCTCCTTATCCAGGAGGTCGTGGGATCAATTCCCAGCCGGCCCCATTTTTAGCTATGTTTTCCCGCACCTCAACCGCCAGGCCAAATCTCCTCGTGGGCTGCTGCACTTGTTGCAATCCGGCCCGCGTATGTTTTTTTCCCTTCTGTGGTTTTAGTATTTTTCCAGTGCATGCATAATTATAGGAATGCCACTCTTTTGTATTGTTAATAACTAAATATGCTTGCACCCAAATTAAACAAAATATATATGTAAAATGCTTAGAATTTAATGTAGTTTAATAATTTTCAACTTTCATCCATGTTTGCAATGTTTAAATAGCTGATTGTTTTAATTTGCTTAAATAACTTGTTAAAATGATTTATTTCATAACCAAATAATCGTAGCTCCAAACTTAACAAACTTTATATGTAAATGGGGTGGAAAAATGCCTAGTTTATCATGGCGACTTTACTTTGCATGATTATCAACTCTAAAATTGTGTTTAGGGCAGAACAGTACCAAACCTTAAAATATGCATATGGGGTTTTACCGGAATTGTTGTTCGTTGTTTCCGGCCTCATTTAAACTTGCCTAGATAGGTAGTTTTGTTGTTGGGAATTTGTTAATGTCCGATTGTAGAAAACCTGAAGTTGACCTTAATTAAAATACATCAACCGCGTGCGTAACCGTGATGGTCTCTTTCCGGCAGAGTCCGGGAAGTGAACACGGTGTTGGAGTTATGCTTGACGTAGGTTGTTCTAGGATCACTTCTTGATCATACTTTTATCGATCGTGCTTTGCCTTCTCTTCTCGCTCTCATTTGCGTATGTTAGCCACCATATATGCTAGTCGCTTGCTGCAGCTCCACCTCTTACCTTTACCTTATCCATAAGCTTAAATAGTCTTGATCACGAGGATGCGAGATTGCTGAGTCCCCGTGGCTCACAGATACTTCCAAACCAACTTGCAGGTGCCGATGAGTCCGTACAGATGACGCAACCAAGCTCAGGAGGAACTCGATGAAGATCTTGTCCTTTGCGTTGTTTCGTTCTAGTTGATCAGTAGTGGAGCCCTGTTGGGGTCGATCTGGGACCTTTGTCGCATTTGGGGTTCTTCTTTTATTTTGGTTCCGTAGTCGGACCTTGATTGTATTTGGATGTTGTAATGCTTTATTCATGTATTGTGTGAAGTGGCGATTGTAAGCCAACTATGTATCTTTTCCCTTATTGTATTACATGGGTTGTTTGCGAAGGTTACCTCACTTGCGACATTGCTTTCAATGCGGTTGTGCCTCTGAGTCGTGCTTCGACACGTGGGAGATATAGCCGCATCGAGGGCGTTACAAGTTGGTAATCAGAGCCATCCCCGACCTTAGGAGCCCCCACTGCTTGATCGAATTAGCGGACGAGTTGAGTCTAGAAAATGTTTTGAGTCATTTAGGAATTATATATCGGAGAGTTTAGGAATTCTTTTTACTCCCCAGTCCCCTCATCGCTCTGGTAAGGCATCCTGACGTAGAGTTTTGACTCTTCTCTTCTCAAATTTCACTAAAAAAATTTAGGATCACGCGGGTATCTTGGAATAGTTTCGATGGTTTTGTAACGAGAACATTGTTCTTGGTGCCTCCTGTCATTTAGGGGTTGTGGCAGTGTCCCGGGGAGTTGAGCTCCGAGGTGTTGTCGTCACAATTTTATCGTTGCAGTTCTGGAATACCTGAGTTTAGTACGCCGACATCGAAAATCTCTTTTATGCAGTTCGTTGGTGAGATAACCTCGACGCCACCCAGTACTGGGGCGGGAGTTCGGGATTATTTCCATAACTCGTATATCGGGAGTATTGCCATAAAGCGACAAGAGCGATGTACAGTCAAAACCGATTGACTGGTCGTCATCGGAACCACTATTCACACCAAAACCTTCGCTGCTCGGCCTCTGCCAGCCACTGCCCTAAAACCACACCAAATCTCTAGCCCATTCCCCCACCTTTCGATCCCCTAGCCCGCATCAAGCGTTCCCTAGTTCGCTGGAAAGCCATGGTGCGCCGCAAGATCACTTACTACAAGATGCTGACGCCGGAGCGCCGCGCAGAAATCGCGGTGGCGATCGGCGCCACAGACCTCCATTCCCAAGCTCGCTTTGCGGCGGGCCAATCCCTGAATTCTCTGGAGCCAAGCTACGAGGAGGAGGAAGCCGGTCCAATGTTCATGGAGGAGGTCGTGGTGCAGAAGGCCCCTGATGGGTATGAGACGATGGACATCGACTTCGTGCCGGCGTCCAAGTACCCCATGGTGCAGGCGGACCAACGGTTCAACATGGCGATACTAAAGGAGGACCGGGAGGCAGAGGCTCAACTCGGCGTGGAGCAGGCGCATGCCGCTGCCATCGAGGCTCTCCTGCAGGCGGAACCGGATGTCGTGGATGTGAACCGGGCGCGGAGGCTCAACTTGAGGCAGAGCGCGCGGATGCCACTGCCATCGAGGCCCTCCTGCAGGCGAAACCGGACGTCCTGGACTTGAACCGGGCGGAAGAGGCTCAACTCGACGCAGAGCACGCGGATGCCGCTGTCATCGACGCCCTCCTGCAGGCGGAACCAGACGTCCTGGACTTGAACCGGGCGGCGGAGGCTCGACTCGACGCGGAGCGCGCGGATGCCGCTGCCATCGAGGCCCTCCTGCAGGCGGAACCGGACGTCCTCGACTTGAACCGGGCTGTGCTCTCGTCCGCGCAGAGCGCCCGCACGCTCCGCTTGAACGAGTAGCTGGAGGCCGAGGACAACCACGGTGCGGAGACACACGTCAGCAGCGACGGCTAGTTCGCGCCGGCAGCAAAAGACGACGAGGTCGTCTGTTTCCGCGAGCAGTGATAGTTTTTCTTTATGTTGTTGTTTTTATGGATCTTTTGCTGTGTAAAAACATATATTTGTTATGCATGTCTCCTGACTTGGGTCAGTCTACCATTTCAGGCGGTTGGATGAATATCCTACGTCTCCTAACCCTTCTTTCCTTCTTCCTCACCACTTCTTCTTCCCCAACAGACCACCGCATGGGCCGTACGGATACTCCCCAACATGTGGTTGGATAAACATACTCTATGAACGAAAATTATGTGTCAGCGATAGGATGGCTGAGTTTGGTGTGTTCCCATGCGACAGCACGTGTCAGTGAGGGTGCGTTCCCTTGGTTGGGGTTGCGGCGTGCAGGAGCGACCGTGTGAGGGTGCGGTGCGACCGCGATAGCCGTGCGCAAGTGTACATCCTTCCCATTTTGAAAACTTTAGGCAAGCTTGGAAAAAATGTGTGGCGAAGTTTGGCAATGCAAGGCCTAGACCCAAACAGGATAAGTACGTACGTACTAGGAGTACTAGTGTTAAAAAAGAAAGGATGGGTTTTCCTTCGCGGGATTTAATCGGTACAAATCCTCGTTTCATGTGTCAATTAATGCGTATTTTTTTCTCCAAAGACCAAAGAGCTAACCATCTCACTCCTCATCGCTTGATTAATGCAGCGCCATGCAAACCAACCTTCTCACTTCCGCATGCATGCAGGGGATATTAATGTCCTTGGTTGCTAACCCCATCAATTTTGCCTCGATTAGTGTTAGTGGCCCTTTGCAAATTGTAATTTTGATATACTAGCCTTGTGTACAAAAAAATGGAGGTAGTAACTATTTGACTTCCTCCCCATTGCGGTGACGTCGACGAATATCTCGAACGTTGTGGTTTGGCGAAGTGCGTTCGACGGAGAACACCATTGAGGGAGACCATGGTAAGTTGTTTGCAAGTGTCGCCTGCAAGCCGAGACAACTGCCTTATTTGCATCCAGGAAGTTATGAACAAAGACGTGTAAATGTACTAGTACTTCTAGTACACAATATGTCATTCGTCAGCTTAGTGTGGTGAGATGGCTTCTCGAAGAAGACGATGGAGAAGCGGAGTCAGCGAAGAGTGAAATGATGGTTGCTTCGTCCGTGCTTTTGTGATTTGACGCCTCACTGCTTTGTGATTTGTGATAGAAGGGACAGGGGAGTATACTCTGTGCTCTATGTTGTACATGCGTCCAAGCACGGGAGAAAGAGGAGAGACGTTGCATTTTTCTATTCCTTCAATCAATCAATCAGGGAGCTTCGGTTCCTCTTTTTGGCTTTTGGCAACACCGTCCACAATGGTTCCCACGATGCCAAAAAGCTATTTTCACATTTGGCTACACATTATGGATGCCCTTAATCGTACCACTTGGTTTTGCTCCTGTGTGCTATCTATACAAATCTCAATTATATTGATCTAAAAAATTATAGAATCAAGATTAGTAAAAAGGAGGTGATTTTGCCTGGCAGATGGCATGGGAGGTTTCTTATTTTTAGAGGATGTTGGCCTGGCGGTTTGCTAACATGCGGTCCCACGTGTCAGTGCTTTACCAAGCCGATCCGCGTCCCCACATGAGGTAGAACAACGGCAGAAGCAACACGTGGTTAACTTGAAGAAGATGAGGGAGAAGCGGATTCAGCAATGAGTGAAATGATGGTTGCTTCGTCCCTACAACTTCTTTTTACAGCATTATTTACTTCATTCCCACTTAACTGCGGGAAAGGTGCAGCTTCTGATTTGACGCCTCATTGCTCATTACTACGCCGGCGCCATGACTGGGTGCTTCACCCTGCTGCTCTGCACTGTATTTCGGTATGGCACGTGGACCCGGTAGCTTGATGTCCCACATGTCGGTGAAAGGGACTAGAACATTTATGAAAGCGAGCGCTCCACTCTTACGACGGAAGGAGTACACGACACGGCGGCCCAGTGAACTGTCACTTGTACTGTATAGTACTATAGTTTTGTTGTTTCGCACGATCCATCGATACAAACCCAATTAAACAGGAAAGGGAGGGATTTTTCCCACGCGGTAGATGATACTGGCCATACATTTCAAAGGCAATTTTAATGTATGCAAACTGAATAATTATAAGTAACAATATGATATCTAGTAAAACTAAAAACATATATGATTTATTGTGTTAGAGTGTAGTAGTAGTAGTGCTGTATTGCATAGTTGTTAGATGTAACATGCGAGAACATGTAGAGATGTAGTTTTGGAGGGCCTACAGAGAGAAAAGCGTAATACGGTCACCGAAGTTCAGAATAAGCTGATTACGGTCACTATATACGTTTTTCGGTGATTATACGGTCACTTGCTCACAACTCTGTTGACCGGCAAAATAGTCTGCGCGGCGCCATGTTGACTAGTTAAATTGACCATGTTCATTGTGGGTCCCACCTGTCAGTTCGCATAGGCAAAAGGTAAGATAAACACAAATTTATGCAGGCGTGACAAGGCTCCAACCCGTGCGCGGGAATCACCTGGTTGTGTATGTGTCTATCAGGGCCTGATGTGTGCACATGCACGTGTAGGTTGAGCACTTGAGCGTGAGAGTGTGTGTTGGTCATGTGGTGTACTGGTGTGTGCATGCATGCGTGTGTGTGTGCGTGTGAGTGTTGCGTGCGTGCGTGGCTGCGTGTGTATGTGTGAGTGTTGCGTGCGTGCGTGGGTGTTTGTGTGAGTGTTGCGTGGATGCAGTTCGTGTGCATGCGTGTGTGTGTGTATAATCACCACACTAGCTCCTGTGTGTTAAAACAGATGGCTCAGCATACCAATACAAGGCCACCTTGTCCGCTGTGCCCGCGGTCATGACTTCGAACCACCGTCCAAATATTTTTTTGTCGTTTGTTTTCATTCTTACTAGCAAGATGCCCGTGCGTTGCATGTAACATCAAGATGCATTTGTATGACTTGTTTATCTTGTGAGAGAAAAGGATGAACGAGGGAAGGCCTTATTTGCAAATGTGGAGAGGTGTGTGAGTACCTATTTGCAAAATTGCCATAGTTTCTTTCCTATCCGTCAGATATAAATCGGATGGCCTATATTGTAGGATGGCAGGCACACCATCATCACCAACTCTGTTTTAAGTTTTTATTTATAAGAGTGTAGATGTAGAGTAGATACAAGTCGACAGGTGGGCACGATGGTAGTGAGATAATGTGATGCAACACTAGAGGTGCCACGTGGAGCGTTTAACTGGTCAACTAGTCATGTCATGAGCAAATACAGAGTTGTACGGTGAGCCCGTGACTGCATAATAACCACTAAACGTAAATGGTGACTGTAATGAGTGGATTCTGAAGTCCAATGTACGTATCGTGCTTTCGCTTCAAATACAATGATCGTCATTGCATATATCGCGAGAGAAAGATGAAACATGCGTGAATTTTCTGGGGGCTTACTTTTAGAGGACCTGGAGATAGTTTTGTGCGCATACGTGAAAGGGGCATACAGGGGGGTATGCGATGGAGAGAGAGATGCTCTTCATTTCTCTTTATTATGAGTAACTTTGTATATAGTATAAAAATATAAAAATTCACAGTGCGGAATAAATATCATTGTGGGCACCATGCAATGCAAATTAGCGTTCATACTCCTCCATATAACTTTGTAATGTTGTATATATGTAGAAACTCTAAAATAATTTTTTGGCCACACTTTATTCAAAAGGAATGTTGTATGCGAAATAAACATGAAGAGAGGGCTTTTTAGATCAATGGGGTACGTGATGTATCATGTGTGAATGTGTAGTTGATGCATTTGGCGGGGCCTGGAGAGGTATGTGTGTGTATTACGTATTCGAGAGAGGCATGGATAGAGGGGCCGACGGGGGGGGGGGGGCGTGGGAGAGATAGCACGAGAAATGAGAGTGGTCTAGAGAGAGAGACAAATATGACATCACGACAAGAGATTCCATTCCCTTGAGTGTGTATATGCAAGGGGGGAGGGAATAGAGGCACCAGGAGAAATTTTCTGTGTGTGTGGTGTTTGTGTTGGTATGTGTGGGTGTGAGAAGATAATGAGACGTGGGGGCAGAGGGTGTGTCACCGCGTGAGGTCCGGTGGGTCAAGGTGAGGCCCTTCGTTCTGTTCCGTCCTGCGCCACATTGGTCGGCCCGTGATGCATTTAGGAAGACCCATGGATGACTAGTCGTACAAGACAAAGATAGCAGAATTGTGAAGGACTCTGTGTCCACTGAAAAAGCCGGCTAGGATTTGTAACCCTAGGTTCTCGGACTAAGGTAACCCATTTATCTCTGATATTACTATTCATCCAACCTAACTTTAAGGGGCATCCTACATAATGCTCTGCTAGAATCATACTCGTCGATTAGGAAGAGAGGTGTGAGACAATGCGTGAGAGATAGGCGTAAAGATAATGTGCGTACATGAGACACGTAGGCATGTCCATTTATATAGAAAGGGTCGATGAGGATTGTGCATGTGCATGTTTGCGAGAGGAAGAGTGCTTGTGATAAAGGTTAGTGAAAACAGTTGTAAATGGTTACGAGAGGGAGGGAGGGTTATATCTAGAGCATGTGTGCGAGAAAGACACCTCGGGAGAGAGTGTGTGAGCATGTGTGAGAGACCACCGATGGAGAGTAAAACTACACGTAAAAGACTGCTCTAGACATTGATTAAAGATATAAATTGTATCCAAATATTAGGATGAGATCATGATATTTGCAATTCGCGTAAGGAGCGGTCATTGATCCATCAGACATCTAGATTCTATCGAATTTGAGCATGTCTATGTTATTATTCGACACAATTGATCCACATAGTTAGTATTTTGAACTCCAGACAATGCATCACTTTAGCAATCGAATATAAACATGAGTATAGTTCATGTTGTGTGTGTAAAGCACATTATACATATGAAAGTTACACAATGGACATTATAAATAGCTACTACCTATGAACTAGCATACAGTTGAATTCAACTTAAGGTGGTTTAAAAAAATCGAATTCAACATGAAGTCCATTCAATTATTTGAATTTGATATCATGGCATTTGTAAACCATACCTAAATTATGGGGGCACCAATCTTTGCTCTTATTTTGTACATAATAGCATATGTAGTCGTGTACAAAATAGATTCAAATTTAGCTCCTCCATTCCAAAATAATCATTGTTATAGGATTTTCAAGTGTCAAAATTTCAAAAAGAAGCGGATAATTTAATGAGGTTTTCAAACATACAAGGTCAAATATAACGTTGTATATTTAGGTCAATCCTCATAGTTCAAGAGTACTCTAAACATGAATGCTTGTGTTTCAAACTTTTGAACGAAGCGCCAAAAGAGCCTCTACTCGCCCAAAACTGCGTGAGACCAATGTTTGGTAGTATAAGGAAATTAATTTTCTAATAACTCCAACCCGTGAAACCTACCGGCCCGAGGTCCAAAGGTCTAAACCGGGGTAGGTTTGTAGCTTCATCTAGACACCACGCAACCGCATCCGAAAAACATTCATACACAATGGCCGCCTAAGCAAACATGCGCGCGGCCGAAATTGCTCCCGCCCACTATTTGGGACACCTGGGATTACCATCCTACCCCCGACCCGCAGTAGGTCCGAAATTTAAGAGGGGGGCAAAGTTTGTACTTTCCCCAAATTTCAAACAAGCGCGTCCCATTTCTCTTCAAAAAAGCAAAAAACAAGCGCGTCCCAGACCGTAACATGGTTCCCCCCACCCGTCCGATTCCCCATTCGTACTCCGTGGGCGCCAAAACTACCTCTCCACCAGCCGTGAAACCCCGGCGTCCTCCGTCCGCCACCCCCTCCCACCCATCAACCGCCGCTCTCCTCCATCATGCCGGAGCCGATACCCCGACGTTGTCGTCCACCGCAACCTCAACCGCAATGCCCTCCACGGCGAGTAGTTGAAGCCGAGGCCGAGCCGTCCGTACCCGAGCCAGTTCAACCACGCCGTCCTGTGCCTCACCGCTGCCGCTCCAACTTCGCCACCCTCCACTGCACCAGAGCTGTTCCTGCTACGCCATCCTTCGCCGCCTCAGATTTGCTTCCCCTCCGCCGACATACGGCCACGGCAACACATTCAACAATTTGGCCATGGGTTCGTCCAATCCTGCACCCTCCAGAACATTGGTTTCCCCGGTAAAAAGAAGAAAATCAGCGCGACTTGTGGATGTGACCACACCGGCAACCGAAAAAGGTACTCCTCTTCCCTTATTCGTGCAAATCTTACGTCTCTGCTTGCATGGTATTCATCCCACAGAAGACACTAGTTGACCGCTTCTTCTTGATACTAGATGTTCCTAGTAACTCGCGATGCACAAGGTTTCTCCTCATATACTATTTCACCTTAGCTAGAGGTCTGTCGCCCCCCTGAATTTCAATTTCTGGCCACTTGATTCCCAATTAACGGAAGCATTCCCCAGCGTAACATGTGCTAGTACACCTATTACGCTGGGGATGCAGCGCCTTGGTGTTTATCTTAGGGGCGTGTGCGGCCTAGAGCTACTGGCGCCCGATCTGGAGGTCGGCCGGGATTAAAGGGATGGCCTGGGGGCGCTGCCAAGCACGGCGGTGGTGTGAGGTCGATGGGGGGGGGGGCGGAGCGGCAGAGGCAGGGGTCTGGGCCGGTGGTCACTGGCGGTTCGAGAAAGATCATCAACAGTGACTGGCGGGAGGTAGACGAAGGCCATCTGCCCGTTCCTTATAGATCAGACTGTTCATTAAAAAAAATCGACTGACCTATTTATTTTCAGTCGACTATTATCTTAGATATGACCACATGTGGTGGTGTGCTGGAGGAGTACCTGCATTTCCTGTGCTCATATATTACAAAATCATACAAAGTGGAATCTAATTTTGTTTGCCATGCAATGTTGTAGAGCTATCATATGTCTCCTGTCATTTATTTTGCAGCCACCTTCTATCTGCTACTTTTACAGTGCACTAGTTCTGCACACACTTCACCCTTACTCTCACTATTGTGTTTTTATGCAAGGGTATTTTAGACTTTGCTGCCATGAGAGAAGCCAAAAAGAAAAGAGAGAATTCGCTCCAGTTTGGTGTGCGGGTAGGCAAGACACATTTCAGCACTATAATGGGTGTAGTGTCAGCAGCTGGAGACGGTAAACATAGCTATGGAGTTCATGATATCGCTCGCAATGGACCACCATCCCAGGTGCTTGCTTTAACTTCGCGGTGTCATATGTGGTTGCATTTTCCATATGGTGTCTAGCTTGTATTCGAAAGGCCGAAGTCGGTAAGATAAGGAAATATATATTTTTTACATGAACCACCATCCCGTGAGCACCAGAAGAGAAATAGCTAGTCAGGGCATTGGCCGAGCCAGTGACAAGCCCAGCAAAGATAGGCATCACCTGGAAGCCAACTAAAAAGCTGCGATGGTGGCGAAGCAGCCCGCCTCCCACCAGGCTCTCAGGTCCTAGATGATCATGCTCACCACTCCATCCGGATGTCTAGCTTGTATTGCTTCCAATTTGGTTAAATTGCATCTTCTTAGCTTGCACATTATACGTTTGAATATGACATGCCTTTCTATTTTTGGTACATACTAGTACATCTGTGTATTAACCATGTTCTTACATGAAACTAATGTTCTTGTGTATCCCTCATCAATCACTTATGACGAGGCAGGCAGGCAAGGGGACTGTCGGTGTCAAAACCGGCGGATCTCGGGTAGGGGGTCCCGAACTATGCGTCTAGGCCGGATGGTAACAGGAGGCAAGGGACACGATGTTTTACCCAGGTTCGGGCCCTCTTGATGGAGGTAAAACCCTACGTCCTGCTTGATTAATATTGATGATATGGGTAGTACAAGAGTAGATCTACCACGAGATCGGAGAGGCTAAACCCTAGAAGCTAGCCTATGGTATGATTGTTGTTCTGTCTGTCGTCCTACGGACTAAAACCCTCTGGTTTATATAGACACTGGAGAGGATTATGGCTACACAAAGTTGGTTACAATGGTTGGAGATCTACATATCCGTATCACCAAGCTTGCCTTCCACGCCAAGGAAAGTCCCTTCCGGACACGGGACGAAGTCTTCAATCTTGTATCTTCATAGTCCAGGAGTCCGGCCGAAGGTATAGTCCGGCTATCCAGACACCCCCTAATCCAGGAGTCCCTCAGTAGCCCCCGAACCAGGCTTCAATGACGATGAGTCCGGCGCGCAGATTGTCTTCGGCATTGCAAGGCGGGTTCTCCTCCAAATTCCGTGTACCTGTTGAATAAAGTCCGGTTTCTTGTAAATGTTGCGCTCCTTGGCTTCTACGCCCAATAATGGCCGTCTCCCACGTGTCAAACGAATATGAAAAGTCTAAGTGTTTTTTCATCCACACCCCTAGCCGCGTAAATGAGCTGCCCATTTAAGGGGACGAGGATTTAGATCCAAACCACATCTCCCCCCCTTCGCGAGTGTTCATCAGAGCGCATCCGACAAAGGTCCATTCCACCATGGCCAGCCATCGCAACTCCTCCTTTCGCCCTTCCAGCCCTCAGCCTGGATATTGGGAGAGATGCTCCGTCCCGCATAGCGAGCTAGTGACGCTCCAGACCAAGGGATTTCTCCCCCCCGGCCTGTATGATCCCGGTTCGAGCCGGTCTTGCCATCTATAACGGCGGAAAGCAAGCGGAGAGTGCCCCTAATCCCTCCAAAGGAGAGCGGGTATGCCTTGTCCCTTATTTAATAAGAGGGCTCGGATTTCCAATCCATCCATTTCTCCGGGGGCTGCTGGAGTTCTACGGCCTCCAGCTACACAATCTCACGCCTGCCTCCGTATTGCATATCGCGGGCTTCGTAGCCCTCTGCGAGCTGTTTTTGGGTGTTGAGGCTCATTTTGGGCTATGGAAAAGGTTATTCTGTCTCGTGCCCCGCTCTAAGGAGGGGTCAATGTATCAAGTGGGCGGAGCCGAAGTGTGGCGCATCGCCGGGACCGGATATCTATCCGGAACCCCAAAGAAGGCATCCGAAGACTGGCCTTCGGAATGGTTTTATATAGAGGACGTCCCGCTGCCGGATCCTGTTCGGATTGGCCTCCCTGAGTTCAACAGTGCTCCCTTAAAGAAGAGCCTAAGCTGGCGTCCATGGAGCCCTCAGAGGGAAAGTGACAGGGACATCATTTACCTGATGGGCCGAATAAGATTGTTAGCCCATTCCGGACTGACCATGATCGGGGTTATGGCCGAATGCATTATGCGGAGGGTGCAGCCGCTTTAGTATAGAAGCCACCCCATGTGGGACTTCAACGGGGAGGACGACGCCACCCGCTACGGCCGTAAGGGGCCGGATTCAGCTGCCGCTCTACTAAAGATCTTGTCCACTTTGTATAAGGGAGAAGAGGAGGAATTTCTCCGCGTCAACCCACAGGGTGGATTCTCTATGCACAATCCCCCAAGCTAGGTAAGCGGCCGCATTTACTTGCCCATCCGTTTTGTATTCCCATTGTTAAATATTCGGTCTAACGACTTCAACGCAGGAACTGTGCCGGGCTGTTAAGGAAATAAACAGCCCTCCTCCACAACCCGAGGACCCAGGAAGGTCCCTCGACCCGGCCTCTCAAGAGGATCCGGACATATCTGTGGAGCTGATTGATGGAGTGTTCCATCAATTGAGCAAGGACAACGCCTTGGTGGCCATTACGGCCGATTACCCAGGGCTAATCCCGGCCTCCCAGGTAACTGAGATCGAAGTCCCAGTACCCCGAATAGGTGTCCGCCCTCTCGTGTTTGCAGTTTCCTGATTACAACTGAACTTTGCAGGGGAGGTTTTTGAGACGGGAGGCCGAACCTGCGGCGGCAAGCCAACGAGGGGCCGCAGGGCCCCGTGGGCAGAAAAGAGGTGCAGTCCGGACCGAGGCATCAGCGCAAAGGTATGGCGCGCCCCCTTATCCCAGGTGTTACACCTGCGAGGCATATTAACACTCGTGCTCTCTTCAGGACAAAGAGACCTCGCCGGACTATACCCGGAGAGGCTGCCAACCGCGCCTCCACCAGCCAGGCTCCAAAGCCTGGTCCGGAGGCGGAGGCGAACACAAGGCGCGCACCGGACGCTCCTCCGATGGAGGATGTGGACAGGTTGTCTGCCACCAACTCTGAGGTGGAGAGTGCCATGAACCACAGGCGTCGCCGGACAATTCTTCGCGACGCTTGTTTCTCCCAAGAGGCATTAGATGCCTTTAATTCGGGAGATGCGTACCTCCGTGCCGCTCAAAATGGTCTAGCCAGAGCCACGGAGCAATATGTAAAAGACATACGGGTAAGAAAATTTTGGTAATTATATATATATACCAGTAGCCCCCGAGACTTGAAACAGTTAGAATAACTGATTTAAGGATCATTTGTTATGCAGGTTCTTACAGAAAAGAATTCCCTACTGTCCAAGGAGCTGGAAGAGTGCAAAGCCCAACTTGAGGCCGCACTAGCCGCGGCAGGGGAGCCCAAGGAGACCCCCTCTGGTAATATACACTTCAAAAGATAAGTATTTTGCGAAGCACGACATGGGTGCGAATCTGATAAATGAAATTGCAGATGGCGCCGGATTGAATCCGGAAAGGCAACACCTCCTACGCCAGCTAAAGGCTGGTGAGAAGGTGCTGACAAAGGTGAGGCGGGAGAAGAACGATCTCCAAGATGCCAACACCAAGCTGGGCGTCGAGCTGAAAGATGTTCGTGCCCAGCTGTCAGACTCCGTTAAGGAGAATCAGCGGCTTCGGCGCGACATATTTAGTAAGTGCTTGAACGAACCTTTGAAAGAAAGTTCGGCGGGGAAGTCGACTAACAGAGCAATGTCTGTAGGTGTGCTAACAGGTCGTCCTGCAGAGGAGATGCCCGGTTCTACGGGTGACCTTCTTCCCGAGCTCTCGCAACTGCTCGATCGAGTTCGGCAGGCGATGCAAGGCCTCGCCCAGGCCCTGTGGCCATCCATCTCCATGCCCGAAGGTCTTGGAGAGCTTGCGGAGAAGCTAAGGGGAGCACGGCAGCGCTTCCGATTGTGGAAGATATCGGCATGCCGTCAAGGCGCTAGGGAGGCCTGGGCCATGGTGAAGACGCGGTACACAAAGGCTGACCCCAACCACATGGCCGAGGTCGGTCCTGTGGGGCCCGATGGGAAGGAGATCCCTGTAAGCTTAGTGTACGGCCAAGTAGAATTGGCCGCAAAGTATTCCCAGCAGGACTGTAAATTAGACAGCCTGTTAGATGGTATTGAAGAGGAATACAATCAGTCAAAATGACTATGTAATGTAATTGACATTTATAATGCCTTCTAGCCGGATTGTAGATCGTTTGTCATGGCCGACCTTTTCGCTTCAGCCTCGGGACCTGACGGTCCAGAGTGTGTCTGAATTCCCATGCGGTTATATAAGAACCGGGGAATGCATGGAGACCAGGCGTAGGGGTCATTAGTGCGTGAACAGACAAGTGCCCGACTAGTTATGTTATATTACATGGTTAGTAAGAAACATCTTCCAGGGAGAATAGTTCCGTTAGGGGTTCCTTTCCCTGGGAGGCATGCCCTAAAGTGCATGCCCATTCCGCGAAAAAGACGCGGGAAAAAAAGCATCTGGGGGCGCATAAATAAATAGATAAATGAGAAGATCATCTTTTAGGCCACCGACCGAATATTCCCTTAAGAACGCTAGCTTTCGGCTTCACCCAGTCTGAGGTACACACCCGGCTGATCCGACAGTAACAATCATAGAGGGGCTCCCTTTACCGCCTAGCCGAACAATCGGGAACGTAGGGGTAAGCACAGGAGCCAGGCAACCCAGCTTGGCCAAAACTTAAGTCATATCGATGCATATAATGGTGAAATAAAAGGTACATGCAGAAGTGTAACACATGTGTTGGGCATGAAGCCCGTATAAATAAGATTCTCTTAAAAGAAGACCCCAGGTTTAATGAGTGCGAATAGCACGTCATTTGATGAGCCTTTAAAGGCTATAAGAGAAAGAAAAGGGAGAAGGAGAGAAATGTAAGACAGACAATATATAAAAAATGGACAGAGGAAGGAGACGAACACAGAGTCCAGTGCTAGGCATAGAATCTTCGGAGACGGGCTGCGTTCCATGGGTTCGGCTCGAGTCGGTTATCCGATGCATCTCGCAGGCGGTACGCTCCACCAGTCAGGACTTGGTCGATTATGAAGGGACCTTCCCACTTGGGCTTGAGTTTGTCCTTTTTCTTGTCCGGCAGGCGTAGAACTAATTCGCCAACGTTGTAATTTTTGGCCCGTACTTCTCTGCTTTGGTATCTTCGAGCCTGCTGTTGATAGAATGCGGAACGGGCTTTTGCCACGTCACGCTCCTCCTCCAATGCGTCCAAACTGTCCTGCCGATCGAGCTCGGCTTGTCTTTCTTCGTACATGCGCACTCGAGGTGAGTCATGAATTATGTCGCAAGGCAAAACTGCCTCTGTGCCGTACACCATAAAGAATGGTGTGTATCCGGTGGTGCGATTCGGCGTGGTCCGCAGCCCCTAGAGTACGGAGTCGAGCTCCTCTACCCAGTGCGTGTTAGATTCCTTGAGGGACCGCACTAATCTGGGTTTGATGCCGCTCATGATAAGACCATTTGCACGTTCGACCTGGCCGTTAGTTTTTGGGTGATAGACGGAAGCATAATCGAGCTTGATGCCCATGTTTTTGCACCAGAGTTTTACCTCGTCGACAGTAAATTTCGTGCTGTTATCAGTGATGATGCTGTGGGGGACGCCGTAACGGTGTACAACCACGGATATAAAGTCTATCACCTGTCCGGATTCGGCCGTCTTAACAGGCTTGGCTTCTATCCATTTGGTGAACTTATCCACCATGACCAGTAAGTATTTTTGCTTGTGGGTTCCGCCTTTAAGGGGTCCAACCATGTCAAGCCCCAGACTGTGAAGGGCCAAGTGATGGGGATAGTTTGGAGGGCAGTGGGTGGCATATGGCTTTGGTTTGCAAAGAGCTGGCAACCGGTGCATTTTTGGACTAAGTCCTGGGCGTCTGCCCAGGCCGTCGGCCAATAAAAGCATGTACGGAAGGCCTTGCTTACAAGGGACCGAGCTGCAGCGTGATGACCACCGAGTCCGGCATGAATTTCATCCAGGAGGTTCCACCCTTCCTCTTCGGAGATGCACCTTTGAAGGACTCCGGTAGTGCTTTTCTTATAAAGCTCTCCTTCATGGACTTTGTAGGCTTTGGATCGCCGCACTATGCAGCGTGCCTCATTTTGGTCCTCGGGGAGTTCCTGCCTAGTAAGGTAGGCGAGCAATGGTTCTATCCACGGGGCGATGACGGCCATTATTACGTGGGCTGAGGGTGTTATTTCATTGGCAGAGCCTCCGATTGTGTCAGAATGTTCGATGTCGGGCAGTGCGGTTGGGTCCGGGCTGTTATTGTTCGGCTCCCCTTCCCATACTACGGATGGCTTGAACATCCTTTCCAAGAAGATGTTGGGGGGGACTACATCGCGTTTTTCTCCGATGTGTGCCAGGACATCTGCCGCCTGATTATTTTCCCGGGCTATATGGTGAAATTCAAGCCCCTCAAATCGAGCTGACATTTTTAGGACGGCGTTGCGGTAAGCTGCCATTTTTGGATCCTTGGCATCGAAGTCTCCATTTATTTGGGATATTGCGAGGTTCGAGTCCCCGCGCACCTCTAGGCGTTGAATGCCCATGGATACTGCCATCCGGAGACCATGTAAAAGGGCCTCATATTCGGCTGCATTGTTGGAGTCTGTGTACATAATCTGGAGTACGTATTGAACTGTGTCTCCTGTGGGGGACGTCAAAACGACGCCAGCCCCCAGTCCGGCCAACATCTTGGAGCCGTCGAAATGCATGATCCAATTTGAATATGTGCCGTACTCTTTAGGGAGTTCGGCCTGCGTCCATTCTGCGACGAAGTCGGCCAGAACTTGCGACTTGATGGCTCGCCGTGGCTTATAAGTTATGTCGAACGGGAGGAGCTCAATGGCCCATTTTGCAATCCGGCCCGTTGCGTCACGGTTGTTTATAATATCGTTAAGTGGTACTTCCGAGGCTACTGTTATTGAACACTCTTGAAAGTAGTGTCGTAGCTTCCGGGATGCCATGAATACCGCGTACGCAATCTTTTGATAATGTGGGTACCGTGATTTGCAGGGAGTGAGGACAGTGGACACATAATAGACCGGCTTTTGAAGGGGGAATTTGTGTCCGTCCATTTCTCGTTCGACGACGAGCACTGCGCTTACAACCTGATGTGTTGCTGCAATGTACAATAGCATTGGTTCGCCAATGTTTGGCGCGGCCAGGACTGGGTTTGTTGCCAATATGGCTTTTATTTCGTCGAGTCCGGCCGTGGCTGCATCCGTCCATTCGAAGTGTTCGGTGCGCTGAAGGAGGCGGTAAAGGGGTAGGGCCTTTTCTCCCAAGCGGGAGATAAAGCGGCTTAGAGCCGCCACGCATCCGGTTAACTTTTGTATTTGTTTGAGGTCCTTTGGGATATCCAGTTGCGACAGAGCTCGGATCTTGGCTGGATTTGCTTCAATTCCTCTACCGGATACAATGAAGCCCAAGAGCTTTCAGCTGGAACGCTGAAAACGCATTTTTCTGGGTTGATCTTGATGTCGTATGTTCAGAGGTTATCGAATGTGAGCCTCAAGTCATCTACTAGAGATTCAACATGTCTTGTTTTGACGACCACATCATCTACATATGCCTCCACTGTTTTGTCGATCTGGTTTGCCAGACATGTCTGAATCATGTGCTGATATGTTGCGCCGGCGTTTTTGAGCCCGAAGGGCATTGTGTTGAAGCAGAATGGGTCGTATGGTGTGATGAATGCCGTTGCGGCTTGGTCTGATTCTGCCATCTTGATTTGATGGTAGCCGAAATATGCGTCGAGGAAACACAACGAATCATGTCCTGCGGTAGCATCGATAATTTGATCGATGCGGGGGAGGGGGAAGGGATCCTTTGGGCAAGCCTTGTTAAGGTCTTTAAAATCAACGCACAGGCGCCAGGATTTGTCCTTCTTTGGTACCATCACCAGGTTTGCTAGCCAGTCTGGATGTTTTATATCTCTGATGAATCCGGCCTCCAATAGCTTTGCTAGCTCCTCTCCCATGGCCTGTCTCTTAGGTTCGGAAAAACGCCGAAGAGCCTGTTTGACAGGTTTGAATCCTGTTTGGATATTTAAGCTGTGCTCGGCCAGCCTGCGTGGGATTCCTGGCATGTCTGAAGGGTGCCAGGCGAAAATGTCCCAGTTCTCTCGTAGGAACTCTCGCAGTGCGGTGTCTACATCAGGGTTTAACTGTGCCCCGATGGAAGCTGTTTTATTGGGGTCCGTTGGATGGACTTGGAATTTGACTATTTCGTCCGCCGGTTTAAAGGAGGTGGACTTGGATCTTTTGTCGAGTACCACATCGTCCCTATTCACCATAGAGCGCAGCGCAGTCAGTTCCTCAGCCGCTAGGGCTTCGGATAGTGCCTCGAGGGCCAGTGCGGCTGTCTTGTTTTCGGCGCGGAGTGCTATGTCCGGATCACTAGCGAGAGTGATGATCCCGTTAGGCCCGGGCATCTTGAGCTTCATGTACCCGTAATGGGGTATTGCTTGGAAGATTGTAAACGCTTCCCGCCCTAGCAGAGCGTGATAACCGCTGCTGAACGGAGCCACATGGAACGTGACCTCTTCGGACCTGTAATTATCCGGCGTGCCGAACACCACATCTAGTGTGATTTTTCCTGTACAGCGCGCTTCCCGACTGGGGATTATTCCTCTAAAGGTTGTGCTGCTTCGCTCAATGCGGTTCCAGTCTATTTCCATTTTTTGAAGGGTTTCCTCATAAATGAGGTTCAATCCGCTGCCGCCGTCCATGAGTACCTTGGTAAGACGAAAGACATCCAATATTGGACTGAGGACCAATGCGGCTGGTGCTCGGGCTGTTCGGAATTTAGGTTCATCACTGGCGTTAAAGGTAATAGCCGTGTCACTCCATGGGTTTATTGTTGCTACTTGGTAGACTTTGGCAAGGCTGCGGAGTGTCCTTTTTCGCATATTATTTGATGTGAAAGTCTCGAAGACTGTTAATACCGTATTGGTGTCTCTGGGGTGGCTTTCTGTGGCCTCCGGAATTAGGAGATTTTCGCCAATTTTGGCCACCTACCGGAGTATCCAACATGCTCTAAGGCTGTGAGTTGGTGTGGCGTCCTCTGTACTGTGAATTTTACAGGGTCCATTAAGCCATCTTTCCAGTACGGTTCCATGCCCTGTAGAGGGTTTTTGCTTTTTGGTGTTTGACCCGGGTGTCTGGCGATGATGCACCCTTTTATTTCAGACTGGGTTTGTATTCAGGGCCGGATCGTCCCAAAATTTTATTTCGGTTTTCCAGGCGCTTTCCATCACATAGTACTTTCATATGATGGACGCCAAGTCAGCGAAGCGTGTAATATCACGGCGACTTATGGCGTTGAGGATTCCCTTGTCCGTGCAATTATTGCAAAAGATTGAGATTGCGTCTTCCTCGCGGCAGTCCTTTATCCTGTTCTTAACCAGGAGGAATCTGGCCCAGTAATGATGTACTATTTCATCGGGCTCTTTGCCTGATTTGGGATAGATTGCTTATGTTCGGGTGGGTGGGCGGAATTAAATCCGAAGCCTCACCCCATCTGAGGCTCAGAGGCCGAGGAATTTCCAAACTCGAAAATTTGGATTCCTGGATGTTGTCCAATGAATCCAGCCCGTCGCCTGACCTAAGTTCAGGTCTTGAGTGATATCCTCCCCTCCGCGGGTATCCGGCTTGGAGGGATCGGGAATCCGGACGTAGCTAGTCCTTAAGATAGATGAAGGGTCGCCGCACTGTCCCTGTACCATGGCAACATGATGGGTGACTTGGGGAGAGTTAATCTCTCTCAGATCAGGTTTAGGCCCAATCTGGTCATAATTCATAGCAACTCCCAGGGCGGCGATGCGATCCAAGAGCTCGTTTATGGAGGAGAGCTCCATTGGATCTAACTGCTCGGCGAGTTCCGAGCTGACATGAAGATTGTTTTCGATGGCTCGAGAGGTCATCGTCGGCGCAGAAGCCGAACAGGCGGTCATAAGAAAACCACCTAGCCAGAGGGTTTGACCGATAGCCAAAGCTCCCTTAGCAACGGTGCCTTGTTTAAAGACGGGGCGAGGCATCCTTCCTGATGGCGACGACACAGAGGAACTCTCAATGAAAGCACCAATGTCGGTGTCAAAACCGGCGGATCTCGGGTAGGGGGTCCCGAACTGTGCGTCTAGGCCGGATGGTAACAGGAGGCAAGGGACACGAAGTTTTACCCAGGTTCGGGCCCTCTTGATGGAGGTAAAACCCTACGTCCTGCTTGATTAATATTGATGATATGGGTAGTACAAGAGTAGATCTACCACGAGATCGGATAGGCTAAACCCTAGAAGCTATCCTTTGGTATGATTGTTGTTCTGTCTGTCGTCCTATGGACTAAAACCCTCCGGTTTATATAGACACCAGAGAGGGTTAGGGTTACACAAAGTCGGTTACAATGGTAGGAGATCTACATATCCGTATCGCCAAGCTTGCCTTCCACGCCAAGGAAAGTCCCTTCCGGACACGGGACGAAGTCTTCAATCTTGTATCTTCATAGTCCAGGAGTCCGGCTGAAGGTATAGTCCGGCTATCCGAACACCCCCTAATCCAGGACTCCCTCAGGGATTACTCATTTAAAGAATGTAGCGTCAGCCTCCCGACATGATTCTCAAGAAACATAAATGCTAGATGAAGATAGTGAACATAGCTCTATAGTTGATTACAACATTTCCCCTACACTAGCATAGCGGGTGCTTGCTCTAACTTGGCAGCGTGATATGTGGTTGCATGTTGCATATGGTGTCTAGATTGTAATTCTTCCAATCTGGTTAAACTGCATGTGCTAGTCTGCTTAGCTTATACATTATACCTGTTAATGTGACATGCCTTCCTGTATTTAGTACATAGTACATCTGTCTATTAAGCATGTCCTTACATAAAACTATTGTTTTTTTGTATCCCGCATCAATCAACATGACGAGACACCTTTAGTATATGCAGTGCGATATTAGTTGCATCTTTCATATGATTTATAGCATGCGCTGCTTCTAATTTGTTGAAATTCCATTTATGATGGGACGCTTTTAACTTGGCAGAGTCATATTGGTTGCATCTTTCATGTGGTGTCTAGCTTGCATTGCTTCTTATTTGCTGGAATGGTTTCTGCTTAGTTTACACAAACAGTTGTGAACATGCCATGTCGTCCTGTTTTTCGTACATATTCCATCCTGGTATCATGTGTTTGCCTTACATCAAAGTAGTGATTGTCAGTATCATGCATGAATGAGTTCTGAAGAGAGAATTTTATTGCTTTTTCTTGTCGGTTTTACTTGACAATTCAAAATCAATAAAGCGGAAGGAAGTTAGCAAGGCAGTGGATAAAGGTGCTCCTTCCGAACGGAGGGCCTCTACAGTTTCAACTCCTCCACACCCCCAAGATGATTTCCAAGACAACATATGCATAGACACTCAACAAAGTTGTGTTTATGATGAGCACGTCTCCCCTAGTGCAGCATCACCGGTGCTCCCTCTAACTTGGCACTGTTATATGTGGTTGCATGTTATGTGTGATGTCTAGCTTGTATTGCTTCTAATTTTGTTGAATTCCATCTGCTTACTTTACACATTATACTTGAATAAGACATGTGTTCCTGTTTCTAGAACATATAATATCTGTCTATCACACCATGTTCTTACATCAAATTACTACTATTGTGTAACCTGCAACAATCACTTATCATAAGACACGCTTGACTTCGGAGTGTGATATAGGTTACATCTCACATTCTTTTCTAGCTTGTATTACTAATTTGTTGAAATGGCACTTATGACGAGACAGTTTTAACTTGGTAGAGTGATATTCATTGCATCTTTCATATGGTGTCTAGCTTTCATTGCTTCTAATTTGTTGAAATGTCTTCTCCTTAGTTTACACATCATAAGCTATGAATATGCAATGTTGTGAATATGCAATGGCACTAATGACGAGAGACCTCTAACATGGTAGTGTGATGTTGTTTGCATCTTGCATATGATTTATTTCTTGTACTGCTTCACATTTGTTTAAACGCCATTTATGATGAGACACTGCTAACTTGGCAGAGCGATATTTGTAGCATCTTTCATATGGTGTCTACCTTCCATTGCATTGCTTCTAATTTGGTGAAATGTCTTCTTCTTAGTTTACACATCATAGTTCTGGTTATCTCTCCCGTCCTGGTTGTCTAACATCAAAGTTCAGTTCGTCTGCATCACGCATCAATTTGTTCTGAAGAACTAAATTGTTATTCGTTTTTCTTGTCGGCTTGACTTAACATGGCACAAAGAAATGGAAGAAACACAGAATGGCAGGGAATGAGAAGCAGATGAATCCTGCAGATTCTGCTGGTACTTATGGTGCAATAGAAGGTCAAAGTCGAGCAGAAAATTCGACGAACATGGCATCCCATGCTACACGAGTTGCAAAAAAATACAAACAGAAACAAATAGCTGCCACCAAACAAGCAGATACAACCCTAGTTCTTGCAACACCTACCATAGTACTAGCAGCTGCACGACGTACTCGTGCGTCAACTTAGCTAGCAGCACGTTCCCAAGCTCCCTTGCCACCTGACACTACTTCCCAAGCACTCTTGACACAAGACGAGTTGGCAATATCAGATGAACCTTGTGAGCTTCAACAACAAGAAGGTAGTTGCTGGAGTCAAGTTACAATTGCATGCTTCTTTATATGTAGTCTCACAGTTTGATGTACACTAACACTTCCTATGTTTGTTGTTGGACTAGCACCTAGGCACAAGAGGAAACAAACATCAGGGATAATGCTCGATAGGTTAACTAAATCTAGAGGAGGAAGAATGGAGATCCGTTTTGAGGTGGGTTTAAAAAGGCCACGTGATGCTACAGAGTCAGCCAAGTTAGTATTAGAGGCAGCGGTTGCTGTTAGGTGTCATGTATGTATCCTCCCAACATGGATTCAGTACGGGAATGACAAAGACGAAACCCAGTTCAACATCTTCCTCGACCATTTATCTGTAAGTATGGTTTTTTATGGAAACTAGTAATATCGTCTTGCTCTGTCCAATACTTTCTAGGTTGCTGATAATGAGACTCCCATAATTTTCAACAGCTGAGGTTCAAGTTGGATAGCCAAGATGATGCAACCAGACAAGCTTGCACCCATGTTTTCAAGTCTACTCTACGACTGTATCGGTATAACTTGAGGAAAACTCACTTTGAAGGCAAGGCTAACAGTGAACTTTCCCAAACATCTCCAGTGGAAAATATATATGATGAAGACTGGAGAGGCCTCGTTAAACACTCGTCCGATCCAAAGTATCAAGTACATTATATATATGTCATCAGATCACATGTTGAAGTCCTATTTACGCATGTGCCACACAAATCTATCTTCTTGTAGGTGAACTGTTCAAAGAACAAGGCCAACCATACGAAAGTGAAATTCCAACAGACGACAGGATCTCGTAGCTATATTGCACACTGCGAGGCTCTTGTAATTAGCTGCTGTTTCACTCTTTTCGTTGTACCATATTATCAGATCTATATTGACTTGTTCCAAATGCAGAGGAAAGCCCACAAGGACCAAAAAGTACCTGAACCAAATGCTATGGAAATCTTCAAGGACTGACACACCAGCAAGAAGAAGGGCATGACTACACCAGTCAAAGCCGCTATTGTAAGTCCTTAATCCTCATGCCTTTTAACTACTACTTACTCTGACTTGTGCCTTGAACTGCATTGTTTGCAGCCAATGTCTATTACTCTTTTCAATTTTATACACAATTATCTTAGCGTATGATTGCACCTTACAAGGTTTAAAAGAGAGGAGTGATGTTCCTTTGATCTTGACCCGTAATCTAGTTCCGTGCTGGACTTGCCCACACAACGTTACAATTGCCTGTTTGTCTGTTCTTAGTTGTTTTGTGATATGAATGACGTCATACTATGCTTACCGTATTATAAACTTTTTCTCTTTATCCTTAGCCCTTAATACAATGTGAAGAAATAGACAATACATTAGCGATGGTACATGGTCATATGTTTGGAACCTGGTTTTATTATGTACTTTGCAATAAAATACAACTAATATTTTAGATGGGTTCACCAGAATAAGTTATGTATATAGACCAAAGCTATTTCGTTTGGTTTTGCTGCCTCCTTAATATCTTCTGTTTTGGTACTACTAATGTAAAACCTCAACTTTTCAGTGAGCTATGGAAAAAATGGTGGAACCGCCACCTTCTGAAGGTAGCGAGGCAACTATAACCACAATGTCAGCTCTTGCTGCAGTGGGTCAGTACCTGTCCACTAACAGTGCCAAAAGCACGTTCCTGCGTAATACTAGGTTGGTTGTTAAGGCAATATCGTCCAAACTGCCTCATGATCAAGATATGCAATCTCAAAGCGATGTTGTATCTGCGCTCCAGACACAAGTCCACTCCCTAAGAGAGACCCTTGAAACCAGGAGAAACATTGCTCAATGTCGTCAAGATATGCATGGTTTTGAAACCAGACTATCAGACATTTCCTATGTTGTTCAGGAGCCTAGGGGAAATGAAGGCGAGGGTTATGGTGCTCCATCGGACAATACAACATGAAAACGGAATAGTCAGGTCAAATGAACTGAGCTTCTGAACTTCTGGTGGTGCATTTATCTGCTAGACTGTTAAGTTTTATGCCAACCTTCCTTTTGTTATATAGTTGTAATTTGTTTTAGTGCGATACAAAGTTTATTCTTAACATGCAGCCACCGCCTGAAGAAAACAGCAAGCCATTTTTGTATAGTGTAGGGTGTTCCCTATATTTGCACTGGTGGCAATCTTTGATGCCGAGTGGATGTAATTTGTGCAATCGCCTTAATAGCCTAGCATTAGTTTCAGCCTTATTTATTTCCTAGTCTTCTTTTTCCTTGGTTTGCTAGTGGCCGCAACTACCATGGGCCATATACGGGCCGTAGGATCCATGGGTCTCCTGCGGGCCGTCGATAAATGGGCCTGTAATCGGTGGGCCTTAGGCCGTCGGATAAATGGGTCTACAGGGCCATAATCGGGCGTAATTGGTATCGGCCCAGCACGGTAACAGGCCATAGGACAACAAAGGCTTAATTCTGTCACAGGCATAACGGGTCATTAATGGGCCAGAATATAGGACGGGCTGGAAACGGCGCAACGGGTTAACAGGCCAGAAACGGGCTGTCTCTTGCCATGGGCCAAATTTGGCCCATTAGGGTAACAGGCCAGTAACGAGCCGACTCTTGCCATAGGCCGAATTTGGCCCATTAGTGGAATAGGCCAGTAACGGGCCGACACTTGCCATGGTCCGAATTTGGCCCATTAAGGGAACATGCCAGTAACGGGCCGGAAGTAATCGAGGGCCGAAAAGGAGCCCAAGAACGTATGGGCCATCAATAGGTCGAAAGCTAACACGGGCTGGAAACGGCCCATGTAAATCACGGGCCGTTAACGGGTATAAAGAAAATTACTGTTCATTATGGGCTAGAGTCACCGTGGGCCTTTACCTGGGCCGGCATATTATGGCACACGAAAATCTTGTGGGCCTTTACCTGGGACGGCCTATTATGGCCCGCGAAATCTTGTGGGCCTTTAGCTGGGCCAGCCCATTATGGTCCGCAAAATCTCGTCGGCCTTTAGCTGGGCCGGCCCATTTAAACTTGTTGGGCCGTGCCACGTGTCAACGTATCATAGGCGCCTTTTGTCCAGTGAGTGGATGACATTTGTCCCGACAATGAGCCGACACATGTTTCCTCTAGCCAATGATGATTTTACACGTGGAAAATCCCCATTGGTCGGGGCTGTTAACCGGTTATCGGATCCAAAACCCGACCCAATAGCTTAACGGCGTTCCGTTACGGTGGATGCCATGTGTCGGTCACCCTTGATGAAAGCACTTCTGTGACACGCGATTTATCGTCATGGAAGTGGACACTTCCGTGATGATAATTTTGGTAATGTCATGGAACACTTCTACGACAGCACATGTATGACTATCTTGATTCTCTCATAAATTTGTCATGGATGTACATGCATGACAAAAAAGCGACCTACTGTGATAAACACGTATCATCACAGAATTGTATTTTTTTTGTAGTGCATACTGTACTACTATCATACTCCCTCCGTTCCAAAATATAAGTCTTGGTAGAGATTTCCACTATGGATCACATATAGATGTATCCAGGTACATTTTAGAGTGTCGATTCACTCATTTTGCTCCATATGTAGTCCATGGTGGAATCTATACAAAGACTTGTATTTAGGAATGGAGAGAGTACATATTAAAGAAGAACGAAAGAGGAACATGGTAAAGAAGAGCAAGCAGATTTTGGGTAATAAAATGTTGGTTGTGTAGTGCCCACACATGATGAACCAGAGCGCATTAAGAATGCAACTCCTAGCTGTCTCTCGACCATTTCAGGTAGTTGGATGAAGATCCTACGTCTCCTAACCCTTCTTCTTCCTCATCTCTGATTCTTCCCATACAGAACACCGCACGGGCCGCCGGCCGGACCACCGGCCCCCACCGCCTGCGTTCCTCCGCCACCCCCACCCCCACCCCCACCCCAACCCCCACCCGCGTCGAGTTTTCTTCGTTCGGCGAGGCCCCACAACCACCCAAGCCCCTTCGATCGCACTGGTGAACTCCGACGAGCTCTGAAAAATCGACTGACCCAATTTTGAAATTTAGTCTACTGTGATTTAACTAGTGTGGAATATAAAAGGGGAAAACCATAAGCATTGCGAGTATGGTGTTGAGCGTGCCATGGCAGATCTGAAGGTGCAAACCGGACAAAGGCAACTTCGCAACCAAGAAAAGAAATCAGAGTAAAGCAGTGGCGATCTATTTTCTTCATGCGATAAATAAGTTGAGCAGATACGAAAGAATACCACCTCTGGTGCGGCGCCATGTACGCATCTGCTGAGAATTTGACAGTGCTGCGGTAGCGATGGCTATCGGCAGCATGGAAGCAGATCTAGGAGGGTAGACGGTGGCGGCGGGGCACGATGGACGAGATGGTCGTAGGAGCGGCGCCGGCAAGGTGGACGACGGCGGGGATGAAGCGAGAGGACGGGATGCAAGGATCCCGGTCCGAAGCCGTGGATGAGAGAGGTCGATCTCTTGTAATGGACGGCGGCGTCGGGGTATCAGCTCCGGCATGGTGGAGGAGGACGGCGGTGGATGGGGTGGCGGACATCGGCGGACGGAGGAGGGTGGGGTGGAGAGGGTGTTTTGGCGCCCACAGAGTACGAATGGGAAAAATGGAGGTAGAGAGGAAGGGGGAACCATGTATTCAGGGCGCGCTTGTCTCAAATTCAAGGAAATTTACAAACTTAGCCCCCGTTTCAAATTTCTACTACATCACAGCAACACTAGTCGGTTGGGGATAGGATGGTAATCTCGCATACACCGAATATTTGCCGACGAGAGTTTGTTTTTGGCGCCACCGTGTATGAATATGAATCGGGGAGGGAGTCGATTTCGGCCGAGGACACACTGTGTTTTGGCGCCCACCATGTATGAATCCGGGTGAGAGGCGGTTACGTCACGTTTGGGTGAAATTACAAACCTACCCCTATCGAAACCTATAGAAATCCAGCATATAGGCTTTGCGTGGCATGGATAGGCAGCAGTGATTTCCATGTCACAGATTTTGGTTTCGGGCGGTTGCTGCGACTTTCCCCGCTTGGTTCAAATTTTGCAGAGTGCACGTTTACCGTGCCAACTCAATTCGAATCCCGTTTGTATTCTATTTTTTCCAGGCGGGATCCATTTTCAATTGGAATTACATTCTATATACATCATTTTTTATATATATACTTTCAAAAGCACAACAAAGAATTCTGCTCCTTTATATGTATAATATGATTTACAAATACAATGATCTCGAAATCTTAAGGTTGAATTCGAAATTTTTTAACCAAATTATGTTCTACTAAAATGTATGGATCAGTAATATCTACATATTAAATAACATAGATGTGCATGAATTCATATGAGTATGCATGTTTGATAGATCAATTTTGGTTCGAGTATGGATTACATGTATCATCATCTCGAATTCAAATATTTGAATCCCTTTTTTGTTCACTCCTTTCACGCCCATCTCTCTCGCATGCATGCTCCTTCAGGTAGCTATCACTCTCTTTTCTCTAGCTCACCCACACGCTCACTTCATGTTGCTCCTATCCTCGCAAACATGGTCTCTCGACGTCTGCCTTGAGAAGTGTCACACTCTCCCTATCATTATTAATTACACGGTTTTCATTATCTCTCACGTCTCTACTGTTTTCTGGTATCACTCAGTACCTAAGCTTTCTTTTTCACATACAAACACACAGTCTCCGCTCGTCTTTCACTTTTTCTTTCTCTCTATGGGATTCTCTCACACACCCTATATGTCTCTACATATGACTCATACCACTAAAATTACTCTCTCTATCTCTCCTGTATAAACAACATTTGTTGCGGTCTCCTTTTCGTCTCCATCCCAGACTGACATTATTCATTTGTTTACCGATCAGACAACCCCGACTACTGTCTCCTCTCTCTCTCTCACAGACACACACGCACAACTCCTACCACTAAAATGTGAATGGAAAACGAGATTTTGTTATACCCAAACAAAAAAGGACTAGAGGGAGCGATTGCTCTGACACGGACGCGACCTGTCATAGCGCAGGCATTGAACCGGCTCGCCGGCCAAGAGGGCTGCACTGCTGCAGGCCCGGCTAAGCACGCCTCCTCGCTGCGTGCAACCAGCTTAAGACTGCCCCGCTTGCCTTCATTGAATTCGTGCGTGTGCCGGCAACACGTCCTTCCGCGAGCCGGCAGGCATTTTAGAACACAAAACATGACTAAAATATAATTAATTTACACATGGTCTTGACTTGTTGTGCTCGCACTGGTAGCAGGAACTAGTAGAGGATTTTATTTATTTATAACTCTCCTCACATTTTTTTGGCTTTGAAGTGAATCATGGTTGTGGACATTATGTATGAATGTGCAGATATCTGTGAACATGAGTTTGATGTGGAAGTTGAACTTGGAATGTCGGGCTTGCGCGTGAACTATACCATGTCCAATGCTTCGTCTGTTATTGTTTGGAAAGTAATTGCTGTTATTACATGACCCAAAAAAACATTTTGTACCACATTAGTAGATGCACGGACATCACAACAGGCATGCTGACTGGATAAACATTTGAACCTAGCTATTCTGAAGGAAATTTTGTATTGACAACAGTTTTAGATAGCAGGAGACGCCTAGCCTGCTCTGCCTCTGCTAGCTTATTCCTGGCTTCTTCCATCTCTTCTTTGGCTTGGGTGAAGAGAGCATCTGATTGCTCTTTTCGCTTCTTCAGGAACTCAGCTACATTCTCAAGGGCTGCTGCACGCTTTCTTTCAGCCTTTACTAATGCCACGAGGACACAAACAGCTGATGACTCCACCTGGCTTGTGTGTAATCCAGCGTCATCTGGGAATTTGCACCTTGTGTCTAATCAAGCATCATTACGGAACTAGCACCTTGTGTGTAATCCAACCTCATTTTGGAAACATGATCTCGAGGTTGACCATACTTCCCTCCTCGCAGGAACTGGATCTTGACATGAAGTTACTTCTTTTTTAGATCAATACTCAGAGCAACCTAGATCCATTTAGTAGAAGCCAGATAAACAGAACTCGGAGAAGTGAATTCAAAAGGAAAAAATAAATAAAAACAGACTACAAGGTGAGAACACCCGCTTCCTACATCAAGCTAAAAACGAAAGCATTAGGACGATTAAGACTCTTCTTATTACACATCGAAGAACACCACGCTTAAGAGAAACAGAAACTACAACGTATACAGATCAAAGAACACGAGGCTACATGAAAGTAATTGAAAGGGTGTTACTTACCAAAGCTCGTTTTACAGGTTTGGTGCAGCTCCTCTTTAACTTGCCACGCTCCTTGAAGCTGTCTCGAATATCCCGTGTTTGATCTTCATTGATCCTCTACATGTTCGCACTCGTGGTTTTAAAATCTCAACATGGCAAGAAAAAAATACTACTAGTAATACTCGCGCATCTTGTGGGCAACATTAAAGCACTCGTCTGCCATGTTAGAGCATCTCCAACAAGATAAACTACTCATACAAATGCATCTTGATGCGTGCAACGCAGGCATTTTGCTAGTTCTAAAAACCTTTCCATCATTTGCCACACTACTGGGTGCAGATGAAAAACCTACCCAAGCACAACGCGATACAGGAGCGACACACAATTACAAGCTGATATTCTGTTGGACAATGGAGGCTATAACCAATTACTTTTACAGGAACAATAGCACCCAGGAAATTTGAAGGGTAGGTATGAACAAAATTGGAACTCCACATGTACTGCTAAGTGATTCAATACACACATTACCAATCTAGGAGGAGAACGATGGTCGCGGCGGCCTTTGTGAGTCATGGTCGGCAACGAGAGTCAGTTCATTGTCCACGACGGTGGTACTTCTGCGCTTGGCGTCGGCTTCCGGGAAGAAGATACGAGACCGTGGAAGACGATGCCGGGGAAGAGGCTCCATGTATGACGACGATAGTGGACCGGCTCCAGTGCGGCATATGAGGTCGTCTATGAGGCAGATGCGCTGCGGTGGACGAGTGCGCCGATGTAAAGGGGAGGAGCACGAAGGCTGCGGTGCCGTGGAGAAGTCTATTTTGCGGTGGGGATAGAAATTGGGGAGTATTCAGGTGTACTACTCTGGGTGCCGGGGTGGGGTTGGCTGGGTAGGGTGAACCTGAAGTTACGAAAACAGCCCCCTACCAAGTGTCATCCGTAGGCCTGTTCCGAAGACTATGATGGTAACTTCCCACTGCTCAAATCAGGGTCGCGGGAGATTTTCCCGCCAACCTCAAAATTTTGTGACACTGGACTCCCCCGTGTGGCGTGTTGAGTGATTCAGCTAAGCAACTAGTGAGTAGTAGTAAACTCTGCATATTAGGTTTGACCGAAGTCAAACTTCCTAAAGTTTGACCAAGTTTATAGAAAAATATAAACATTTACCATAACAAATATGTATGATGTGAAAGTACATTCAATAATGAATCTAATGGTATTTATTTGTTATTGTATATGTTAATATTTTTTGTTATAAGCTTTCTGAGAGTTTACAAAACTTGACTTTGACCAATGCTAATACACGGACTTAAATAAAAACGGAGGGAGTACACATTTGTTTTCTTAGTTTGTAGTGAACTAATCATTTGTTGAAATTGTGAAATAAATATATTAGGCTATTGACTTCGAATGTAATGGTCCATACAATTCAATAGTTACAATCATTGTCGAATCCCAAGATGTATACAAGGTCTATAGTACTTCACAACATGCTCAAACTCACATAATCCCAGTCAAATGAGAATCTAAATGCATTTCATAGTTATTACTTTGTAGGATGCAACAAGAACAACCATAACTCTACATCAGCCATTATAGAAGCAACATTTTGACATATCCTAATGTGTGAATGAAACGTGCAGAGAGAGCTTTTGAAGATGGAGTAGATAGGGCGGGAAAGATTGTATGTATGTGGACGAGAGAGTAGGAGACAAACCTAACGAGACAGAGAGAGAGAGATAGAGAGAGAAAGAGAGAGGAAGAAGTTAGGTCTGTAAGAAAGATGCATACATGTAATATACATGAGATGTGTGTGCATCTGGATTCTGTATACGTGGAAGGAGAAGAGACAACATGTTTGATGAGAGAGCAGGAAAAACATGGACAAGAGGGGAAGGATCTCGTGGGTTGAGGGATTGACAATTTTGTGCGGGGGAGAGAGGGATTGATAATTTTTTGCAAGAGAGAGAGGGTTGGGGGAGGAGTCAGTCAGCCGTCGTCACATCACCCTGCTTCCAAATGACCCCACATTCTCTAGCGCGGTGTGGTCGCCGTCTTCGATCTGCTCATTGCCCTCTTTGAAGATTGAGGTGTTGTGCATGTTGGGGTGCAAAGAAGCACAAGCGAGAGTGGTCATCGTATAACCTTGGATGGGGATGAATTGTGTGCTCAGGGGAGTGTGTGTGTGTGTGTTGTGCTGTGTGTGTCTCTGTGTGTGTGTGTGTGTGCGTGTGTGTGTGTCAGATATTGAGAGAAAACAAACATAAGGAGAGAAATGGGTATTCATGAAGAGATTGTGCGGGCCTTGAGGTGGGCAGGGGCCGGGTGAGGGTGTCAAAATGTGCGTGTTGATGCATGTGGTGCATGCGACCGTGCGAGGGACGGACGAATCGAGAGAGATGGTTGTTGTGTTACGGATGCTCCTCTCTCTGTCTCTCTCTCCCTCTCTCTCTCACACACGCACAAGTAAACTAGAAGACCGTTCTCTCATGTATACACAGCGTATCGGCATCTGTCTATGTATCACTCATGCACGATCATTTGCACGTTCACACCTCTCTATGTCTGTATCACACGCATACCGTCTCCACATCGCCCTTCCGCCACAACGCACATATGTACACATACACACGTTCTCTCTCAGTCACACACACAAAATCAGTATTAAAAAAAACTAGGGCGCACCTAAAACGTCCAAATCCAAATAAACACGAACTGGAGCTAAATTCAAATATATGGAAATATTGCAGCGTCAAGAACTTTCACAGGAAAAAAAGTTGAGTAATATTCGAGGATTGTTTTCACACACACAAAAAGGTTCGGTGGATGTCCTTCGAGCGCGACACGGTGACGCACTGTTCGATCGACCGCGCGGCCGTGGCTCACGCGCTTGCACAGGATTCCGTATCGTGGTCGTGGTACAAAGGCTGGTCACAATGGGCAAGAACATAAGCTAGTAACTAATAAAAGCGCTGCCTAAGTCTAATGTTTACATGTACTAGTACGGTTTTATTTTAAGTTTGACCAACCTTATATATAAAACTAAAGTAAGCTCCCACACGCGCACTCATCAATATGCCGCCGCCGCCATTGCGCATGCCGGCGCCCGCCTGCTCCGGCCAACAATTTCTCACCCATCACCGCCATGTCGCCGCCATCCCAGTGCCATGAAGCCGAAGGCTCGCCCGCTCACGTCGTCTGCAGTCCCTCCTCGCGATGCCGCCGCGCTGCCAAGCACGCGAGCAGCTGGTGGGGCACGCAGCGTACAAAGAGGAGGACGAGCGCGTGCTCCAGCACGCTGGCGAGGAGGAACTAGCGTGTCATTGTCGTCTCTGCCCGCGCGGAGGAGGCACGCATGGTGGCTGTCGCGGCGGAAGGCGGTCGCACGCGCGTTGAGCCCGCAAACCGGGTGCGGACGCGGAATCTACCTTCAGACCTTGAATGCCACGTGGATCCTGCAATCCGAAGGAGCAATTTGGATCAGTCGACTCATGTGAGCTGTTTGATGCAACATGGATGGCTAGAAAGGCTTCTTCCACCTCTTCTGCCGTCTTCTTCCTTCGCTCTGTCGAACTTCTTTCACAAATCGACTGACCCAAATTATACTACTAGTACGAACGTATTAAGTATAGTAGGAACACGAAGATACGAGCAGTAGTACCAACTGGAAGAAGAACAGTAGTAAGACATAGTACTAGTACTACTGTACGTACTAAAGAGTTCAAATAACGAGAAAGAACATAAACATAGTTTTGCTAGGGCCTCAGCACAACACACCCTTGAAAATAAACTAATAAGCAACTAGTCCGCTTGACACTACAGTAGAACCAGCATGAGCGACGACACTGCCACCTACTTGGATTCCGAGTCCATGTCCTCGGCTTCGTCCTCATCCCTCTTCCTCTTCCTCTTCGCTGACGCTTCTTTGCTTGAACCGGACACTGGGCTCTGCTTCTTCATCCAACCCTTGTAGATATTTAAACAAAGGTAGGCATCCATTGCTGCGTACAGGATGTGATCTTCGGCCCTATTTGGATCATCGGGTTAGAGGTAGTTTGGGTTAGTTGGAGGCTCAAATAACCCAAAAGTATCCAAACAGAGAGGGTTAGAGTGGGTTAGTTTCATCTAACCCAACTATCCCGGTGGAGAGGTGCTTACTTGGGTTAGACTGGGTTAGAAAATAACTCTAACTCTAACTGTTAGAGTATCCAAACAGGGCCTTCATCTAATGTCTTCGACTCCCATGCATGATGAAACTCGTCATGAGGTTTCTTCAGTTTAGCGTACAAAGGATCAATCATGGCTGCTGCCAGGGTCAACATTGAAGGTTGAGAGGAGGACATAGGGCTTGCCTTCTGGAGATCGAAGGGCTGGCCTACAACGAGACCTATCCGACGCAGGACGTCACTGTCGTTCTTAAAGCCTACAGTAACGAATTTCACTCTTTTGTCCTTGAGGAAGTTCTTAAAATCCTTGCACTCAACGTCGGCATGGCATATGTGGTAGACCAAGCAAACGTTATGTACGCAAACCTGGATCACGGCGGGCTTCTTCCTCTCTTCGTCCTTTAGATCCTTCTCTCGTCCCAGGACTGTGGTGTACTCAATATCTAGCCCAGCGACCCACTCATCCGTTGAACTGTTGAACGTGCATAGGAAGCGAGCAAGCCATGCTTTCACCGTCTCGGATCCACGTGTGTAGATGACGATGAACTGATCGCCAGTGATGGCTCTAACCTGGTACTCAGCGGCGACCATGGAGATTTGGGAGGCCATGGATTTTGGAGGAGGGTTAGGAGAAGTTGAACTGTTGTACCCCACAAAAAAAACTAGGAGCGAACTAATGTGAAAGGACGGGACGACTGGGAGCAAACTGTTTTAAGGTAGAAGACGGGGACGAGTAGGGCGTGCGAACGGCGTGGGGTTGCTGGCTTGCCCGGTGGATAAACGGCTGCAAGCCCCCAAAGAGTTCTCGAGAACTATGCCGGACCCACTAGATGTGATGTCTACTAGACCCATATCGTAGGCCTGACGGTATAGCTTCTGCCTGTTCGCACGCCATGCCAGCGCATGGATGTAACTTCACTTAATTCCGTCAAACATCGCGCCTCCCACGACCTCCGGCTCCCTCGCGCAGTCGCGCCCTTTGAGACTTCGACCGGCTATAAATGAGCAATTTTTTTTGCCTTTTTTTAGACAAGAATTTTTTTTGCCTACTCCGCATGCATGATACTCCCTCTGGTCCTTTTTACTCCCGTCAACCGTTTGCAAAGTGTTTGACCAAATTTATACTATTTTTGAACACCACCTTATATTAATTAACTAGCCACACCAGTACACTCATTCGATACAATATTCACCACACAGGGCGGTACATTATTTACAAGAATACCATCTAATCTATTGTCAAAGCTATACTTAGCGATTAAGTGTGCCACCTTATTGGCCGAACGACTAATCTTTGACAATTGAAGACTGTTGATCAACTTCGAGATGCTCAACGCTTTCATCTTCAGGTCACGCATAGCAGACCTGTTAACGCTTTGACATGCACCAATTAAATCCCACAACCAAATTTATACTAAAAATATCAATATCCACAATACTCCCAAAGCACTTAGGCGTGGTGCATTAACTTCTACCTCGCTTCTTGTTTCTTGACATATCAACCAATAGGAGATGTGGGTGTGCATGCTTTTAATGACTTGAGACTACCAAACACGACATGTAGTGGTTAGTTCATTGCATGCAATTCTATTAATTAGCAAATAAACATTAAGATCTCTCGTTTTCCCCTCCTCCTTGGTCACAGTGCACAATCAAAGATGACTTGCTCACCTAGACGGAGGGAGTACTGAATATAATGAGTACTCCCTCCTTCCATCTATATAGGGCCTAATGCGTTTTTCACAACCGCCTTTGACTATTGATAAAATTAATACTACATGACATGCATAATGTGAAAATTATATCATTGAATGCTCCTTTCACTTATGAATTTGATGATGTGCTTTGTGTAAGTTGCATGTCATATATTATTGCTCTAACATTTGGTCAAAGTTAGCCTCGAAAAACGCATTAGGCCCTATATAGATGGAAGGAGGGAGTATAAGAACTACGTTTTATAATGAGTGTAAAAATATTGATTTGACATTGTGAATGTTGACACATTGTGGAATAGTTTTTGAATTCTGCAAAAGTACTCAACTAGTGATGCGTTCTCCACAAAAAAATGTGTTTACCAATGCATGCATGAGCTCTAGTTACTCTAACCCCCCTCTCTTCTTTAATTCTTTGCCACGTCAGCATGTTTGCTATTCCCGTGTGCATGATACCAGCTACGATACCACCATTATGGCCAGCCTTAATCATCGCATGCAATAATTTAGTGCACCTTGAAATATGAACATGTGTGGGGCGTGTTTGTTTTTAATGACTTGAGACTATACCTAGCCCGTCATGCAAGATGACTTATTATGCACCGTTCCCCATACCTGCAGGAAGCTCGTTCGTCTCCAAATTTTTTCCTCTCCATGTGTGGAAACAATATGCCTGCCCTCCTTCTCCCTCCGTCGGTCCCACCACTCCACCTCGTGTGAAAAAATCTGAAAGCATGACTCTCCTCCCCCCCATGCTCGTCCAATCCTTTGTGACCAACAATATTTCCACCCCTTCGCTCCCCTGTAATTTACTCCAACAAATATGCCCATGTAGCAGTTACTTAACTGCAGGTGCATTCGGTCACTGACATATGGGCCCAACAGGGGTCTGGCCCACATGTCAGTGACGCAACTGGACCGGCAGTTAAGTCGGTGCAGCTCAGTCCATATCTTACGTAGGTGTGCCATTGCTCGCTATAAATACTGCGCCTCCCATGACATCGCTATCTCCTGCCCCTCATGTTCACGTTCATCGCTATCTCCTCCCCCTCCCTCTCACGTCGACCACCATGGCATCGCCCCTCCCAAGCTCTAGGATCCCCTCGCTGCACCGCGCGGACTGTCACGCGTCGTTGTTCCGTTCCTCGCCGCCACTAGTCGAGGAGGATGTGTCGGTGTTTCGCTCCTCGCCTCTATGCGATGTGTCGCCGTTCCGTTCCTCGCCGCCACTAGTCGAGGAGGACGCGTCGGTGTTCTGCTCCTCGCCGCGACTCGTCAAGGTGGACGCGTCGGCGTTCCCAATCTCGCCAGCACGCGCGTCGGAGGACGCGTCGGCTCCCCGCTACGAGGAGAACACCGCGCCGCCCGCCGAGCCCCCCAGCCTTGAGGAGCTTTGGAAAGAAATGGATGTCGCCTTGTGGGAGGCTTTGCCTCCAGCAGAGCGCGCCGAAATAGAGGCGGAGAAGAAGGCCGAGGAAGAGAAGCGCACCGCGGAACAAGGTTCCTGGGAGGCCTATGTCGCGTCCGAGAGAGTCAGGCAATTGGCTCTTTGGCAGAAGGCTCATGCGAGGGCCGTGAGGGTCGCAGAGGACGCCCGTGCCGAAGCCCTGAGTGCAGTCGGGCCCAAGTGCCTCATCTACGCTTGGCGGTACGTGGACCGGGTGCACGCTTCCAGCGAGCGAGGAGTACCTGTTGGCGCCGGATCACCACACCGGTGAGATCGCGCTTGCCCGCCGGCAAGCCGCCAATCAGCACCTCGTGAGTTGCGAGGCTGAGGAAGAGGCGTTGTGTCGGTGCGCTGGGAAACGGCCGCGCACCAGGGCACTCGTGGCGTGCCGCAAGCGCTCCTGCGAGCGCCGTCGCTTTTAGGAGGAGTATAATTTTTGTTTCATAAGGCGATCTCATTAGTTTTGGGACGCAAATGATAAATCCCGAACGTTCAGGAATTTTTAGCGTCCTTAATTAAGTATGTAAAAGGGAAAGTTTGGAAACCTTGTGTATTCGTACGCATTTTGCAAGTACGTGCATATAGCACAAACTTTACTATATACTATCGCAGGAAAAGAATTCTATGAGACCAGGTCTCACGCGAGAGCCATCCTGATGGATGATACGTGGCATTCACAAATCACAAAGCATCCCCAACCCCCCACTTAAAATCAGGGGCGGGAGATTAGATGCTTTGTGATTTGTGAATGCCACGTGTCATCCATCAGGACGGGTCTCACCTGCTAACCGTGAGACCTGGTCTCATATAATTTTTTCCACTATCGCACTACACGTCTCTCTCGATATATGCTTGCAGACTGTGCTACTCCTTCCGTCCAGGTCAATAAGTCATCTTCGGTTGTGCACCGTGACCAAGAAGGAGGGAAGACTTATACACCTAGACGGAGGGAGTACTACTATTACTTATGTACGTGCAAATGCATGTTTTAACATTACGATGCGGTTTTTGTAAAAGTAGAAAAACAACACTAGTCAAGCTTGTGAAACGATTCAATGGAAAACAAATGCAAAAATGCTCGTTTGATTGTTTACTTTTAGCTTCCTTCTATGTGGTTATTTCTCTATCGTACTTTGTATGGAGTATCTCACTGGTTGGAAAGGCATGCAAATTCCCAAACCGCTTCCTACACCCTGTATCTCACTGGTTGCCGGCGTTGACATTGTCGCCCATGTCGTCGAGGATGAGGTTGCCGAGGTCGAGGAAGAAGTCGTCGTTCGCAACTAATCATGTGGACTAGCATAGTAATAGGATACAGAGTAGAAACATGAATTTTACCACGATTATGAACAGGAAGGACAGAAACACATACGGTGCAACGGGAGCAGCACCGTTGGCGTTGAGGTTGTCGCCCATGTCCAAACACCACGTAGACACGGTCTTTGAGCACGGTTCGTAGTCGTTCCACGCTCGGGCATTGAAGTTTGTAACTATTTTAGATTAGAATATACTACTCCTCCGGTGCTAGTAGAGCAGAGTCCTACTCTACTACTCTACTCAAGCAAGTTAGGGGATAACATTGTAGGGAGTACCAGTACTATGATCACTCAAGCAAGTTGTCTGGCATCGACATGACCCTACGCTGCTGGTATGTGTCTCGTAAGTCAAGCGGCGTGTTGTAGTCATCATCACATGTCCACTTCCCGCAGCACATATTCGCTTCTCCATCTTTGTCTGCACATAATCTCATCCAATCTTCCATCCCCGCTAAGGCGCCTCCCCCCTCGTCCGAAACCCAAGCACTAACAATGGCAAAACCGAGAAGCATCCGCCGAAAGAGTGGCTGGAATTCGCTCCCCACAGAGGTAATCAAGCTCATTGTTTCGCATGTGGACAATCTCAGTACCATGCCGCTCGCTGCGTGCTCGTCAGGGCTGTACCGTTTACTCAAAGCCCTCAGGCCGGAGCTTTTTAAGCCAGCTCCTTGCTTGCTGATGCTGCCTGATCTTCAGAAACGGCGTGTCACGCAGCATAACGATCATAGGGTGGCGAGCATCAACCCCCTTGACTGCGATCCGATCCCCGTCAGCCTCAACTACATTAACGGTATGTACTGGGTCGGCATGAACACGTCTTGGATGGTGCTCGTTGACAGTCGCGGCAGCTGGATGCTCGTGGAGGTCTACACCCGGCGATTGATCCCCCTTCCTTCGACTAACGCTACACTGCTTTGGCACTGCGGCCCAGAATACTCAGAATCTTACAGTAGCCAACATGATACCAAGTTTGATTTGCTCAAGGTTGTAATCTTCCAAGTGCCCACAAGATCTACGAATTATAAAGACTTCAGGCTAATTGTGTTCTTCAACCGCGGTGAGGGAGTCCTGGATTAGGGGGTGTTCGGGTAGCCGGACTGTACCTTCAGCCGGACTCATGGACTATGAAGATACAAGATTGAAGACTTCGTCCCGTGTACGGATGGGACTTTCCTTGGCGTGGAAGGCAAGCTTGGCGATGCGGATATTCAAGATATCCTACCATTGTAACCGACTTGGTGTAACCCTAACCCTCTCCGGTGTCTATCAAGAGGGCCCGAACCTGGGTAAAACATTGTGTCCCTTGTCTCCTGTTACCATCCGCCTAGACGCACAGTTCGGGACCCCCTACCCGAGATCCGCCAGTTTTGACACCGACATTGGTGCTTTCATTGAGAGTTCCTCGGTGCCATCACAATCAGGAAGGATGCCTCTTCCCGTCTTTAAAGATGGCGCCGTTACTAAGGGAGATTTGGCTGTCGGCCAAACTCTCCGACTAGGCAGTTTTCTCATGACCGCCTGTTCGGCCGTTGCGCCGACGGTGACCTCTCGGGTCATCAAAAGCAATCTTCACGTCAGCTCGGAGCTCGCCGAGCAGTTAGATCCAATGGAGCTCTCCTTCGTAAACGAGATCTTGGATCGCATTGCCGCCCTGGGTGTCACTATGGATTATGACCAGGTTGGGCTTAAACCCGATCTAAGAGAAATTAATTCTACCCAAGTCACCCATCACGTTGCCGTGGTAGAGGCACAGTGCGGCGACTTTTCACCTATCTTAAGGACTAGCTACGTCTGTATTCCCGATCCCTCCAAGCCGGATACCCGCGGAGGGGAGGAGGTAACTCAAGACCTGAACTTAGAATCAGGCAACGGGCTAGATTCACTGGACAACATCCAGGAATCCAAACTTCAGAGTTCGGAAACTCCTTGGCCTCTGAGTCTTAGATTGGGTGAAGTCCCGGATTTAATTCCACCCACCCACCCGAACATAAGCAATCTATCCCAAATCAGGCAAAAGCCTGAAGAAACAGTACATCATTACTGGGCAAGGTTCCTCCTGGTTATGAACAGGATAAAGGACTGCCGCGAGGAAGACGCAATCTCAATCTTTTGCAATAATTGCACGGACAAGGGAATCCTCAACACCACAGGTCGTCGTGATCTTACATGCTTCGCTGACTTGGCGTCCATAGTACAAAAATACTGCGATGGAAAGCGCCCGGAAAACCGAAACTAAATTTTGGGACAATCCGGCCCTGAATAGAAACCTCATCCGAAATAAAAGGGTGCATCATCATCATACACCCGGGTTAAAAACCAAAAAACCGGTTTACTATGTGTCCACTGTCCTCACCCCATGCAAATCACGGTACCCACATTATCAAAAGATTGCATATGCTGTATTCATGGCATCCCGGAAGCTACGACACTACTTTCAAGAGTGTTCAATCACAGTAGCATCGGAAGTACCACTCAACGATATCATAAACAACCGTGACGCAACGGGCCAGATTGCAAAATGGGCCATCGAGCTCCTCCCGTTCGACATAACTTACAGGCCACGGCGAGCTATCAAATCGCAAGTTTTGGCCGACTTCGTCGCAGAATGGACGGAGGCCGAACTCCCTAAAGAGTATGGCACATATTCAAATTGGATCATGCACTTCGACGGTTCCAAAATGTTGGCCGGACTAGGGGCCGGCGTTGCTTTGACGTCCCCCACAGGAGACACAGTTCAATATGTGCTCTAGATTATGTACACGGACTCCAACAATGCAGCCGAATATGAGGCCCTTTTACATGGTCTTCGGATGGCAGTATCCATGGGCATTCAACGCCTAGAGGTGCGCGGGGATTCGAACCTCGCGATATCCCAAATCAATGGAGACTTTGATGCCAAGGACCCAAAAATGGCAGCTTACCGCAACGCCGTCCTCAAAATGTCAGCTCAGTTTGAGGGGCTCGACTTTCACCATATAGCCCGAGAAAATAATCAGGCGGCAGACGTCCTGGCACGCATCGGCACAAAACGCGATGCGGTCCCCCCAACATCTTCCTGGAAAGGCTGTTCAAGCCATCCGTAGTATGGGAATGGGAACATGGCAATATTAGCCCGGACCCAACCGCACTGTCCGACGCCGAACAATCTGACATAATCGGAGGCTCTGCCAATGAAATCACAACCTCAGCCCACGTACTAATGGCTGTTATCACCGCATGGACAGAACCATTCCTAGCCTACCTTACTAGGCAGGAACTCCCAGAGGACCAAAATGAGGCACGTTGTATAGTGCGGCAATCTAAAGCCTATAAAGTCCATGAGGGAGAACTTTATAAGAAAAGCACTACCGGAGTCCTTCAAAGGTGTATCTCCGAAGAGGAAGGGCGGAACCTGCTGGCTGAAATTCATGCCAGACTCGGTGGCCATCACGCCGCAGCCCGGTCCCTTGTAAGCAAGGCTTTCCGTACAGGCTTTTATTGGCCAACGGCCCGGGCGGACGCTCAGGACTTGGTCCAAAAATGCGTCGGTTGCCAGCTTTTTGCAAACCAAAGCCACATGCCACCCACCGCCCTCCAAACTATCCCCATCACTTGGCCCTTCGCGGTATGGGGGCTTGACATGGCGGGACCCCTTAAAGGCGGAACCCACAAGAAAAAATACTTACTAGTCATGGTGGATAAGTTCACCAAATGGATAGAAGCCAAGCCTGTTAAGACGGCCGTATCCGGACCTGTGATAGACTTTATATCCGGGGTCGTAGACCGTTATGGCGTCCCCCACAGCATCATCACCGATAACGGCACGAACTTTACGGCCGATGAGGTAAAACTCTGGTGCAAAAACATGGGCATCAAGCTCGATTACGCTTCTGTCTATCACCCACAAACTAACGGTCAGGTCGAACATGCAAATGGTCTCATCATGAGCGGCATCAAACCCAGATTAGTGCGGTCCCTCAAGGAATCTAACACACACTGGGTAGAGTAGCTCGACTCCATACTCTGAGGGCTGCGGACCACGCCGAATCGCACCACCGGGTACACACCATATTTTATGGTGTACAGTGCAGAGGCAGTCTTGCCCTGCGACATAATTCATGACTCACCTCGAGTGCGCATGTACGAAGAAAGGGAAGCCGAGCTCGATCGGCAGGACAGTTTGGATACCTTAGAGGAGGAGTGCGACGTGGCAAAAGCCCGTTCCGCATTCTATCAACAGCAGGCTCGGAGATATCAAAGCAGAGAAGTGCGGGCCAAAAACTACAATGTTGGCGAATTAGTTCTACGCCTACCTGACAAGAAAAAGGACAAGCTGAAGCCCAAGTGGGAAGGTCCCTTCATAATCGACCAAGTCCTGACTGGTGGAGCATACCGCCTACGAGATGCGTCGGATAACCGACTCGAGCCGAACCCATGGAACGCAGCCCGTCTCCGAAGATTCTATGCCTAACACCGGACTCTGTGTTTGTCTCCTTCCTCCTTCCATTTTTTACATTTTCTGTCATTTCTCTCCTTCCCCTCTTTTCTTTTATAGCCCTTAAAGGCTCCTCAAGTGATGTGCTACTTGCGCTCATTAAACCCGGGGGCTTCTTTAATAGAAGCTTATTTACTCGGGCTTCACGCCCACCACATGTGTTAAACTTCCGCATGTACCTTTTCTTCACCATTATATGCATCGATATGACTTAAGTTTTGGCCAAGCTGGGTTGCCTGGCTCCTGTGCTTACCCCTATGTTCCCGATTGTTCGGCTAGGTGGTAAAGGGAGCACCTCTGTGATTGTTACTGCCGGATCAGCCGGATGTGTACCTCAGACTGGGTGAAGCCGAAAGCTAGCGTTCTTAAGGGAATATTTGGTCGGTGAACTAAAAGATGACCTTTTTTCACTTATATATGCCCCCAGATGATTTTCCTGCGTTTGCAGCCTCGACATGCACTTTAGGGCATGCCTGCCAGAGAAAGGAACCCTAACGGAACTATTCTCTCTGGAAGATGTTTCTTACTAACCATGTAATATAACATAACTAGTTGGGCACTTGTCCGATAAAACACTAATGACCCCTACGCCTGGTCTCCATGCATACCCCGGTTCTTACATAACCGGTAGGGTATTCGGATACACTCCGGACCTTCAGGTCCTAAGGTTGAAGAGAAAAGGTCGGCAACGACAAACGATCTACAATCCGGCTAGAAGGCATTACACATGTCAATCAACAATTACATAGTCACTCTGACTGATTGTATTCCTCTTCAATACCATCTAACAGGCTGCCTAACTTACAGTCCTGCTGGGAATACTTTGCGGCCAATTCTACTTGGATGTACACTAAGCTTACAGGGATCTCCTTCCCGTCAGGCCCCACAGGCCCGACCTCGGCCATGTGGTTTGGGTCAGACTTCGTGTACCGCGTCTTCACCATGGCCCAGGCCTCCCTGGCGCCTTGTCGTCAGGCCGATATCTTCCATAACCGGAAGTGCCGCCAAGCTCCCTTAAGCTTCTCCGAAAGCTCTCCAAGGCCCTCGGGCGTGGAGTGGGAAGGCCATAAGGCTTGGGCAACGACCTGCATCGCTTGCCGAACTCCCTCGTGCAGTTGTGAGAGCTCGGGAAGAAGGTCACCCGTAGAACCGGGCATCTCCTCTGCAGGACGACCTGTTAGCATACCTACAGACATTACTCTGTTAGTCGACTTCCTCGCCGAACTCTTTCTTTCAAAGATTCTCTTAAGCACTTACTAAATATGCCGTGTCGAAGCCACTGATTCTCCTTAGTGGAGTCCGACAGCTGGCCACGAACATCTTTAAGTTCAACGTCCAGCTTGGTGTTGGCGTCTTGAAGATCATTCTTCTCCCGCCTCACCCTTGTCAGCACACTCTCACCGGCCTCTATCCGGCGTAAGAGTTGTTGCCTCTCCGGATCCAGTCCGGCGCCATCTGCAATATGATTTGTCAGATTTACACCCACGCCGCACTTTTCAAGATGTTAATCTTTCGAAATATATCTTACCAGAGGGGGTCCCTTTGGGCTCCCCTGCCGCGGCTAGTGCGGCCTTTAGTTGGGCTTTGCACTCTTCTAGCTCCTAGGACAGTACGGTATTCTTCTCTGTAAGAACCTGCATAACAAATGATCCTTAAATCAATTACTCTAACTGTTTCAAGTCTCGGGGGCTACTGGTATATATATATTTACCAAAAATTTCTTACCCATATGTCTTTTACATATTGCTCCGTGGCTCTGGCTAAACCACTTTGAGCGGCACAGAGGTACGCATCTCCTGAATTGAAGGCATCTAATGCCTCTTGGGAGAAACAAGCGTTGCGAAGAACTGTCCGGCGACGCCTGTGGTTCATGGCACTCTCCACCTCGGAATTGGTGGCAGACAGCCTGTTCGCATCCTCTATCGGAGGAGTGTCCGGCACGCGCCTTGTGTTTGCTTCCGCTTCCGGGCCAGGCGTTGGAGCCTGGCTGGTGGAGGCACGATTGGCAACCTCTCCGGATGTAGTCCGGCGAGGTCTCTTTGTCCTGAAGATAGCACAAACGTTAATATACCCTGAAGGAATAGCACCAGGGAAAAAGAGGGTGCACTATACCTTTGCGCCAGCGTCTCAGTCCGGACTACATTCCTTTTTACCCCACGGGGCCCTACGACCCCTTGTTGGCTAGCCACCGCAGGTTCGACCTCCTGCCTCGGAAACCTCCCCTGCAAAACATGGTCGTTGTCAGGAAAACTGAAATACGTGAGAATGGATTCCTTCTCAAGGGGATGAGACTCCGCTCTCTGTTAGCTGGGAGGCCGGGATTAACCCTGGGTAATCAGCCGTAATGGCCACCAAGGCATTGTCCTTGCTCAGTTGATGGAACACCCCATCAATCAGCTCCACAGATATGTCCGGATACTCTTGAGAGGCCGGGTTGAGGGACCTTCTTGGGTCCTCGGGTTGTGGAGGATGGCTGTTTATTTCCTTAACAGCCCGGTGCAGTTCCTGCGTTGAAGTCGTTCGATTAAATATTTGACAATGGGAATACAAAACGGATGGGCAAGTAAATGCAGCCGCTTACCCAGCTTGGTGGATTGTGCATAGAGAATCCACCCGGTGGGTTGACGCGGAGAAATTCCTCCTCTTCTCCCTTATACAAAGTGGACAAGATCTTTAGTAGAGCGGCAGCCGAATCCGGCCCCTTGCGGCCGTAGCGGGTGGCATCGTCCTCCCCGTTGAAATCCCACATGGGGTGGCTTCTATATTGAAGTGGCTGCACCCCCCCCCCCCCGCATAATGCATTCGGCCATAACCCCGATCATGGTCAGTCCGGAATGGGCTAACAATCTTATTCGGCCCAGCAGGTAAACGATGTCCTTGTCACTTTCCCTCTGAGGGCTCCGCGGACGCCAGCTCAGGCGCTTCTTTAAGGGAGCACCGTCGAACTCAGGGAGGCCGATCCGAATAGGATCCGGCAGCGGGACATCCTCTATATAAAACCATTCCGAAGGCCAGTCTTCGGACGCCTTCTTTGGGGTTCCGGATAGATATCCGGTCCCGGCGATACGCCACACTTCGGCTCCGCCCACTTGATATATGGACCCCTTTTGAGAGCGGGGCACCAGGCAGAATAACCTCTTCCACAGCGCGAAATGAGCCTCAACACACAGGAATAGCTCGCAAAGGGTGACGAAGCCCGCAATATGCAATATAGAGCCGGGCGTGAGATTGTGCAGCTGGAGGCCGTAGAACTCCAGAAGCCCGCGGAGAAAGGGATGAATTGGAAATCCAAGTCCTCTTACGAGATAAGGGACGAGACACACCCGCTCTCCTTTGGAGGGATTGGGGGTGCTCTCCGCTTGCTCTCCGCCATTATAGGTGGCCAGTCCGGCTCGGACTGGGGCCATATAGGCCTGAGGGAGAAATCCCTTGGCCTGAAGCGACACTAGCTCGCTGTGCGGGATGGAGCACCTCTCCCAGTCTCCAGGTTTAGGACTAGAAGGGCGAGAGGAGGAGCTGCGACGGCTGGCCATGCTGGAATGGACCTTTGCTGGAGGCACTCTGATGATTACTCACGGAAAGGAGAAGGTGTGGTTTGGATCTGAATCCCCATCCCATTAAATAGGTGGCTCGTTTATGCAGCTAGGGGTGTGAATGTAATAATACCCCGACTTTTCGCATTCGTTTGATACATGGAAGACGGTCATTATTGGGCGTGGAAGCCAAGGTGCGCTACATTACGAAAATCGGACATTATTCAGCAGGTACACCGAATTTGGAGAAGAACCCGCCTTGCAATGCTGAAGACAATCTGCGCGCCGGACTCGTCATCATTGAAGCCTGGTTCGGGGGCTACTGAGGGAGTCCTAGATTAGGGGGTGTTCGGGTAGCCGGACTGTACCTTCAGCCGGACTCCAGGACTATGAAGATACAAGATTGAAGACTTCATCCCGTGTCCGATGGGACTTTCCTTGGCGTGGAAGGCAAGCTTGGCGATGCGGATATTCAAGATCTCCTACCATTGTAACCGACTTGGTGTAACCCTAACCCTCTCCGGTGTCTATATAAACCGGAGGGTTTTAGTCTGTAGGCCAACTTCTTCATCATACAACAATCATACCATAGGCTAGCTTCTAGGGTTTAGCCTCCTTGATCTCATGGTAGATCTACTCTTGTACTACCCATATCATCAATATTAATCGAGCAGGACGTAGGGTTTTACGTCCATCAAGAGGGCCCGAACCTGGGTAAAACATTGTGTCCTTTGTCTCCTGTTACCATCCGCCTAGACGCACAGTTCGGGACCCCCTACCCGAGATCCGCCGGTTTTGACACCGACACGCGGTCTCGCCTATCTGACAGGTCACTGCGGTAAGTGGATAAATCTGCACGTCCATCGCAGGACCATACATCCTCCATGGTTCTCTGATGCCATTGAACACAAGGGCTTCATTTACGTTGTCGACTCCTTCTATGGCTGGACGTATTGCTGGCCTACTCCAGTCATCGCTACAAACGGCTGTTACAGCAGTATGTTACTTTCCTATGATATCATGATGGCTTGCTTATATTACTGTCAACATTTGCTGAAAAAATGTTAATGCTCATAACATGCTGTTCTTAAGATTGACTAAACCAAGAGCCCTTTTTTATTTGACTCAAACTTGATATGATGTTGTAGGCCGCCTGGTGTCCCTACCCTTCCTAATCCCAGAACCTTTCAAAGAAAAGTGGCATGGCAGTTGCAGTTGGTTCCTGGCTCGATCAGACGACGATGAAAGATTGATGATCGTTCGCACGTACCGGACGTGTTGTTTCGCGGAATACAATCACAGTCACTGCAAGGTCTTTGAGCAGGATCCCAGCTTCTCTGGGCCTTCAGGAATTTTTGACTGGAGGCTGGTAAGTAGCCTTGGTACACGCTCTCTGTTTGTCAGACTGAATTATCCGATTAACCAGGAGATAACCGACGGCAAGGATCATGATGGCAGCGCGGTTTCGTTCATCAGGCAAAACTGTGTGTACACAGCGTACCATGCGTCTCTGCATGCACCATACCCTGATATGTGCCGCCACGCTCTGCAGCCAAAGTAGGAGAGAGGGTCGCAAGTATCAGACTTCGACCTGCTGGCTGGAGTTTCCCCCGTCAGGCACCCATCTGGTTCAAGCCATCAGCCAATCTCCACAGCTTAATAAATAGTAATGTCTAACTGAGCCAGTTAGTTAGATGCGTACACTTGGTGTAGTAGGATCTTTATTTAGTTTGATGCACACACTTGTTATTTTTTGGTAGCCCCTTTGTAATGATGGCTGATGTTTGGTTTGGAAGAGGGAGCTGCATCTTCACTCTTCTGGCCTGCTTACTGCTTCTGTTGCACCCCCAGCCATGGTTGCTGCTGCTGTTTTCAATGTACAATCAGTAGTATATTTCATCTGTTGGTTGAATAAATGTGTTGTTAGAATGACAAACACAATGTTTTGGAAGTCATTGCACTGTTCGATCCTTTAGTGCCCTATACCGTACGTAGCGCATACTATTTATCGTACGAAACACATTTTTTTTGAAACTCGGAACACATTTTCCACTTGTTGATAACATGCAACCCACTGATGAAGGCCCAATAGAGAAGCCCATAATTAACTGGAAGGGAGGCTCTCACATGAATCCGACCCAGGTACATGCTCATGGTCCCTTAAACATAAATAAGTAAATAAATAAATAAAGCTAAATGCTCATGCACCAGTTCTTTGGGAAAATATGTAGCCTAGTATTTCTTTTTGAAGAATACCCAAGCTAGGTCTATTTGTTTTCTCCGAATTACTGGGCTGCAAATCTTTCAAGACGAGGAGGGATGCATTCCGGCCTAGCTTAAGAGTATGGTCAATGTCTGTTAAAAGTAATATCAAACGGGGTTGAAAATTCCAAAAAATTTATAGCAAATGGGATATAAGTTTCTTTTTTTTGTTCTTCACTAATATCTTATACGTATTTCATTGGATTTAACATGACATAGTACTAATTTATTTTTAAATTTGTTTTAGTATGGCTATTAATTTTTGGATTAAGAATATTTCGTTCCCTAGCAAAAATTTGCAAATTTTCAAAATTTCCCACATATTTAGTTAATTTTTTGACCCTGGTACTGACCAGAAAATGGCGAGCAATTCTAAAAATGGAAAAATGGCTTCAATAAATTCCATATGAATTAGAAAATGAGTAACTATTATAAAAATAATAGCAAATGGGCTGTACACGCCACAGATTTTGAGGCTGACTTTTTTACGCAAGGCTTTGTCAGTGAACACACGATTCTAGCAGTAGTTAGTGTTGGATGTCCATCCAACGGCCGACATGCTTCTTCAATCTCTGATCTTCCTGCTCCAGCGCCTAAACTAGCACCGGCGGGACTGCCTGCTCCCTCCTCTTGTGGCCCGCCGTGATGCCGCGCAGGCTTCCCCGACCCACCCTACTCCCTCTGCTGGCCTGGCCGCACGCAATCAACTGCCTCCTTATTACGCGAAAAAAATGATTCCTCCCACTGACATCTCGGGCGCACCGGTTGGGAGGCTGACCTGTGGGCCTACTAAGTTGACGCGTACGGAGGGCTTGTCAACTTAGTCAACAAATGATTCTAGCAGCAGTAACCGTTGGATTTGAATCGAACAGCCCTACTGTTCTTCAATCGCTGCTCTTCTTGCACCAGCCGCCCAAACCAGCACCGAGGAGACCGCCTGCTCCTGCCTCCAGTGGTCGGTTGTGCTGCCGATGAGGCCTCATCGCCCCCTACTACTCCCACCGCTAGCCAGGCCCTACGGCGACGGCAGCCTCACACTGCAGCCGAACCAGTGAACCCTCGTACTCCTCTCCGCGTGGGCATCCACTGCCGCGTCTTCCCCGGCTCCGTGTCGTCCCCTTCCTAGGCCTCGCCGTCGTCCACCGCCTTGGTGCTCTCGGCGCGGCGTGGTCAACGACATTCCATCGGAAGAGTACTATATGTGGAGAGGATGACAGCTAGGTCCACGGCCACAGCCCAGTTTTTTTGTGATTTGCCAAGTAAGTCGCTTTGTCAGGCATGTTGGGCTGCAAATCTTTCAAGACGAGGAGAGCTTTCATTAGGCTGGCCGAGAAAATGGCCCATCAATAATGCTAACAAAAAGAATATGGGCTCCAAAAAAACCTTAATAATTAGCAAATGGGCTGTAAATTATTAGAAATAATGGCAGATGGGTTGTATGTTGTTTTCCATAGATTTGAGGCTTTCCTAAAAAAAGGTTGACACACAAGCAGTGACTTAAGGATGGCCATCCAACGGCCGTCGTGCTTCTTGAATCTCTGCTCTTCCTACTCCAGCCGCTCAAACAGGCGCCGGCGGGACTGCCTGCTCACTCCTCCCCGCGGCCGGCTCTGCTGCCGCGCAGGCCTCACCGCCCCACCGTACTCCCATCGCTGTCCTAGCCATCCCTCTACTCACCCACACCTACTGTTATTCTCCGGCGACGGCAGAGGAACCATTAAACCCTCGTACAGTCGTACTCCCCTCCGCGTGGGAAACAACTGCCGAGTCTTCCCTGCCTCCGTGTCGTTCCCTTCCTAGGCCTCGCCGTCGTCCACCGCCCTGGTGATTTCGGCGTGGCCTCGTCAACGTGGTCAACAACCGACATGCATCTGAAGTGGACTTTACGTGGAGAGGCCAGCAGCTGGGTCCACGGCCGCACGCAAGGAAATGCCTCCTTATTACACACAAAATAATGATTACTCCACCTGACATCAGGGACCCACCGAAAGGGCCTCTGTATTTCACGAAAAAAGTTATTGCCGCTGACAGCTCGGACCCACCAGCTATATCTTCGCACGCAAGGAAGTGCCTCCTTATTACGCACAAAAAAATGAATACTCCCCCTGTTAGCTGGGACTCAATATAGTGGCAGGCTGACTCGTGGGCCTACTAAGTTGACGAGGATGGAGGGCTTTGTCAACTTAGTCAATATGCATGATTCTAGTTCCAGTGACCGTACGATGTCCATCCAACGACCGTAGTGCTTCTTCAACCTCTGGTCTTCTTGCTCCAGCCGCCCAAACCAGCGCCGGTCGTGCCTCGTGCTCCTGCCTCCCGTGGTTGGCTGCGATGCGGCGGAGGCCTCACCGCCCCCTACTACTCCCACCACTGGCTAGGCCATCCCTCTACTCACCCACACCCCCTGTTATTCTGCGGAGATTGCAGCCTCACATCGCAGCGAACCAGTGAACCCTCGTACTCCTCTACGCGTGGGCATCCACTATCGCGTCTTCCCCGGCTCCGCGTCATCCCCTTCCTAGGCCTCGCCGTCGTCCACCACCCTGGTGCTCTCGGCGCGGCGTGGTCAACGTGGTCAAGGAACGGCTTCCATCGGACGTAGACTATACATGGAGAGGCTGACAGCTGGGTCCACGGCTACAGCAAGGAAGTGCCTCCTTATTACATGCAAAATAATCATTCCTCCACCTAACAGCAGGACCCACCGGATGGGCCACCGTATTTCACGAAAAAAACATTTCCCCCTGACTGCTAGGACCCACCAGCTACATCTTCGCACGCAAGGAAGTGCGTCCGGGCAAAAAAAAACGATTCGCCCCCTGACTGCTGGGACCCACCGGCTACATCTTCGCAGGCAAGGAAGTGCCTGACAGTCGGGACCCACCTGGTCGAAGCGTACGTAGCATTGTCATTCTGGTCCCGAACGTGTACGTACATACTGGTCGATGTAGAGGCGCGCACATGTCGTAGTAGAGGCGCGCACGTAGCATTTACACGTACGTACAGCGGCCAGGGTGCAAGAAAGAAAATACGGCCATGTATGTGTACATACGGGCGGGGTCTCGAACGCGTACTCGTGCATACGTACGGCCAGGGCTCGTGTACATGGCTGAGTCGGAACGGAGAAACAGCGTCGTCGTCGTGTTCATGGGGAGGCAACGGAATGTGTCGTGTTCATCAGGAGGGCTTGGACGGAACAGGCGATGAAAACGAGGCCCGGCGTACCGCAGAACAGAGGAAACGACCTTGTGTTTGACCGGCCACGTTCGAAACGGGATCCTGTTCATCGGGAGGGGTCTGGCATACCGCAAAACGGAGGAAACGGACCTCCTACAGTCAAAACGGGGGTCCTGTTCATCGGGAGGGATGTGGCGTACCGCAAAACGGAGGAAACAGACTTGTGTTGGAGCGCTACGGTCGAAACGGGGGTCCTGTTCATCAGGAGGGGCGTGGCGTACCGCAAAACGGGACTCCACGGGATACTGTTCATCTCCACCGTAGACCCCCTCCAGCCTCCACGAGCTATTGTTCATCCACCGTCGACCTCCTCCAGCCTCCACATGCGACTGTTCATCCACGGGCTCCTGTTCATCCAGCCTCCACCGCGCGCTACTCCACCGGCTACTGTTCAACCAGCCCTCTCCACGGGCTCCTGTTCAACCACCCCTCCACGGGTTACTGTTCATCCTGTCCTCCACCGTCTACCATTCATCCTGCCCTCCACGGGGTGGTCCTGTTCATCCAGCCCTCCACGGGGTCCTGTTCATCCAGCCCCAACTGGCTCGATCGATCGGGGTCCTGTTCATCCAGAGGCAACACCACGGGGTACTGTTCATCCACCCCCACTGGGAACTGTTCATCCACCCCCCCCCCCCGCAATGCTCACTGTTCATCCAGAGGCAGCATCGATCGGCTTCAGTTAGCAGTAGTAGCGAAGGAATCGCTCGATCGGGTTCAGTTAACAGCCATCGATCGATCGCTCGGGTTCAGTAACGCGTAGCCTACAGTGCAATCGCTCGGGTTCAGTTAGAGCCCAACGCCTCGCTCGGGTTCAGTTAGAGCCAACGCCTCGCACACACGCACGTACGTGTACGAGAGAAACACGCATCGCTCGGCCCCCGACCTCCCACCGTAACCGGGAACTCCCCGAAATTTTCCTCCCCCTCGCTTCTAGCATGGTTTTTTCCGTCATGGACGGCCCAAAGAATGTCATGTAGCTGCATCTCCGGCCTGCCCAGGACGAAAAGCCCATTTTCTGTCATGATTTTTTGTCATAGAAGTACGAGCCCACCACATCTATGATGATACCAGGGTTTGTCACAATTATCGTCATAGGAGTGTCATATGTATGACACACAAAAAATTCGTTTGGCCCAAAATGTCACGGATGTGTCTTTTTTTTGTAGTGATTATATCTCGAACCATGCATGAACTGAGGTAAGTTGCATATTTTTTAATATATACTTGTGTACAATGTATATTCAAATGTACCCCCTTCATACCAAAATAATCATAGTTTCAGGATTTTCAGGAGTAAAGATTTGTGAAGTTTGACACATCCTGAAAGTTCAATTCAAGAGAACCAAAAATGTTAATGCTTCTGCTCCCAAATATTGAACTAAGCACCAAATAAGCCTCTGGTCACCCGAAACCGCGCGAGACTAATGTTTGGTGGTAGGAAATTACTGTCCTGGCTCTGGCCCATGTAGTTTATCGGCCCGATGTCCAACAGTCTAAACCGGGGTAGGTTTGTAACTTCACCAAGACGCTAGTCTCAACCGCCTCCGAGAAGCATTCATACGTCGTGGGCGCCTAAACACCCATGCGCTCGGCCGAAATCTATTCCGCCCACCATTTGGGACACCTGAGATTACTGTCCTACCCCAACCCGTAATATGTCCGAAATTTTAGATGGTAGCAAAGTTTGTAACTTTTCCCAAATTTCAAACAAGCGTGTCCCAAACCTAAACATTGTTCCCCCTTAGTCCCCCTCCCTCCGTTTCCATACTCCGTGGGCGCCAAAATGCCCTCTCCACCAGCCACGAAACCCCAGTCTCTTCCGTCCTCCACCCCATCGCGCCAATCCACCGCCGCCCTCCTCCATCACGTCGGAGCTGGTACCCCGACGTCATCATCCAACGCAACCGCAACCGCAACACCCTCAAGGACTTAGCAGCTGAAGCAAGGCAGAGCTGCCTCCAAGACGCCGACACCGACATGCGCCGTACCAAAACCACTTCGACCACGCCATCCTGCACCTCACTGATGCCGCTCCACTGTCGCAACTGTCGCACCGGAGTTGTTCCCGCTACGCCGTCATTCGCCGCCTCGGATCTGGTTCCCCGTTGCCGAAAACGACCACCACACCACACTCAACAACTTGGCCATGGGTTCGTCCAAGGCTCCACCGTCCTCCACAACTTCTCATTTCCAGTGAACCACAAGAAGATCGTTGGAAAAATAGAAGGAGGACAGAGCACTGCCAGCAGAAAGAGGTACTCCTCTTCCCTTATTCGTGCAAATCTTACGTCTCTGCTCACACCGTATTCATCCCACTAAAGAAACTAGTTGAGCGCTTCTTACTGCATCTTCTTCGTGATACTTAATGCACAAGGTTTCATCCCATTTACTATTTCACCTTTGCTAGAGGTCAGTAGCCCGCCTGGATTCTATTCAGGGTTAGTCGAATCGCAATTAAAAGAAGAAGCACCTGCTTTGGCGTGTGGAGCACCTAGTTTGCCTGTTCGCCAGGGAAGCGGTGCATCGGTGTCTATCATAGGGCTGTGAGGTGCAGGGGCTGCTTGCGCCCGATCTAGAGGTCAGCGGGGCTTGAAGGGATGGCCGGGGGCGGTGCCAAGCACGGCGGTGCAGTGAGGTCGAGGGGAGGGCGGAGGCAGGGGACTAGGCTGGTGCTCGCTGGTGTTTTGAGGAAGATTGTAACACTGGCTGGCTGGAGGTAGATGAAGGTGATCTGCCCATTCTATGTACATCATACGATGCAGAAAAAAATGGAATGACCTATTTGTTTTTAGTCGACTGTTATTTTCATAGGACCACACCTTGTGGTGTGCTGGAGGAGCATTTGCATTCCCCAGCCATCCCTGTGCTCATATTTCAAAATCCTAGAATCTAGTAATTCCGTGTGCCATGCATGTTGAAGAGCTATCATATGTCTCCCATCATTTATTTCTCACCGACCTGCTATCTGCTACCTTTACACTGTACTACTTGTGCACACACTTCACCCATACTCACACTATTGTTTTTTATGCATGGGTATTTTAGACTCTCACCCAGTGTTGATGAATACAAAAAAGAAAAGACAGAAGTCACTCTAGTGTAATTTGAAGATAAGCACTAAGCATTTCAGTGCTCTAAATGGTGCAGTGTCAGCAGATGGTGACAGTAAACGTAGCTCTGCAGTTGATGATCTCAATTGCCACACACAACCATCCTAGGTGCTTGCTTTAACTTCGCGCTGTCAAATGTGGTTGCATGTTGCATATGGTGTGTAGCTTGTATTGCTTCCAATTTGGTTAAATTGCATTTTCTTAATTTACACATTATACCTTTGAAAATGACACGCCTTCCTGTTTTTGATACATACTACATATGTCTATTAACCATGTTCGTACATCAAATCAATGCTCTTTTGTATCCCTCATCTATCACTTATGATGAGACAGTCACCCCAATGGGTTACTGTGAGACGCGCTACTCGTTTAAAGAGTGCAGTGTCATCCTCCCCACATGATTCTCAAGAAACAACAAGGCTAAATGAAGATAGTCACTACTGCAGGATGCTGCTAATGCGACACTACGATCAAAGACCCTTCGAGAAACTGTGTGCATGCAATAATCGCAAATGGTGTTGTATGAAAGCCATCAGAAATGTATAAAACGTTTGCGATGACGGATGCATCAAACACGGTTCAGGTTTTATTTGCGTGTGCGATGAAGGGCATATGGTTCAGTTCAATGAACTGTTTGCGATGAGGAGGAACAAAAGAAATGGGCAGCCAGATGAAGGCATGTGCGATACACGACATATGGTTCACTCAGATGATCTGTTTATGATTAGGCAACACAAAAGAAATGGTGAGCCAGATCAAAGGTGTGTGTGATATATGGCATGCGGTTCAGTCGGATGAACTATTCGCATTGAGACAGGAGAATAGAAACGGTTCAAATGAACAAGATGTGTGTGATACGAGGCAAACAGGTCTGTAATCGGAGACGTGTGCGAAGACCGATAACAACACAGACGATTACTACTAACAAGCCATGTGTGTTGTGAGCAAACGATTGCTGGTGTACAATTGTAAGTGATTGATGAAAACATCACCGACGGGTTCCATTGTTTAGTCCGTGTGCGATGTGTTTTTCTTTGTCCGCACAACATCTATGCTCTGTCTAGATCATCAACATATATATACTTAAAAAGACAGCATTGCATAACCAAATTAAGCATACAATTACACAAGTGACTACACACATAACATTTCCACACACCAAAAAAAGAAATTACATGCATATGAAAGTAGGAGAAACAAGGATCTAATCATCTACTTATTGGTGCAACGATGCTTGCCATTTCTCTGCTTTTGGCTGGATCCCTGGCTGTTTTGGGGAAGGAGGGACTTCCTCATGTCAACGATCCGCCTGTACATGTCGTAGCTTGTGTACGCCTCCTTGGTCGCGTACATGAAGTGAGCTTTGTCGAGTTTCTCCATCCAGGCCGAGTGCCAGCCACGCTTGTCCTTGTTGCATGAATCCTTCATGTCTCTGTAGTAGGGGTCGATGATGGCCTCGGCGAGGTGAACCAGTGAGTCCTTCTCATGCTCCTTGCTGCCCTTGATCTTGTATTGGCCCTGGATGTCGACAAGATTCTAGCAGGCGATGCCCGAATTCTCGAGCACCTTTACATCGTTGGTGATGTCCACCGTAGCGAACATGTAGTGGGGGCTGTTGACAAACCAGGCGAAATGCTCGCAATGCCTTGTGGCCAGGCAGTAGTGGTAGACAAGGACGTGGTGGCGCATGCACATCTGGGCAACGGCGACCTTGGGGCGAGACCCGGCACGAGCGCGGGTGTACTCGAAGTCGAACCCCACCACCTTGTACTTCTCCTCGGCAAGCAACAACTCCATGATGTGGATGGAGTGCTCCGCCCAGACCGGGTCGTTGGTATACACCACCGAGAGGTCCATGAACCTTCTATGGGTGTCCACCACGGCATGCATGGTGAACTGCTGCTCGTTGTCGGCAGCCGCTCGGAGCGCCATTGGAGCCGCGTAGGATACCCTCTAAGAATTTCTTGTGGTGGGTGTTCTTCTTGCAATGGTGGGGCGCTATCGAAAGGTTGAAGCGACACAAGGGTAGGTTAAATGGCCGCTGTAATAAATGGGGGCCGACCGTCCTGTAATCATCACGTCTTGTCACGACGTTCATAGCGGAGGATTCCAAAATCCAGTGCACGCTTGACAACACCGCACCCCAGGCGTGGGCTCGAAGAGCCTGTTCCCGCGCTACCGCTCTATTTACCGTGCAAGCTTCCCGCCCGACTAGTTTGGCCATGCGTCGGCTAGAAGAGGGACAAATCATGGGCATTTATTGGCAAAAAGCTTTGTAAAAACTAACTGTGTGGAATGACTTCGGTCATAAGTTTACCCTTGGGTGATGAGGTCAAAGTTACACAGAAGGGTGATGATGGACACTCGAGTGCGATAATTAATTCTGCGCTCTAAAGTGCACACGGTGGAAGAAACCAACTGTGTGCAATATTGTTGAAGATCACAGTTGAGTTAGCTATACAGATCGTGTGTTGTGAGATCGACAAGGTAAACTGATCCGAGAATGGTTAATAAAATCTAAGACCATTGCATATTAAGGTCAAAATAGTCCTAGCAATATATGAGTCTCATACGATGCCATTTCAAAGATTGTACCACAAAAGCTCGAAATGTTACAAGGTTCAAATTCCAGAGTTATATGGCTCAAATTCGAAGATTAGAAGGTTCAAACTAATATTAGAAATGAAATTCAGCTCATCAGCTGCAAACGCTCGCGCTAATGCGCTGAACATGGATATCAGAGAGGTTCAAACTAATATCACCGCTTCTAAGTCTGGCTTCGAAACCTCACCATTTTTGCAAAGGGGTCAGCCACTAAGAAGTCATGTATGGGGTTGACCTGATGACTTCCGATTACTCTGTCATCTGAAGTTCCAAAATGAAATTAAGCATTTTTGGAGCCTACTCCATTCTACCGCAGGCGTCGGCCCTGATCAATAGACCATTCATTTTTGCGAAATAAATGTAGGGCAAACCTCATTTCCTTCAGCACCCTTGCTCTGAGAACAAAGAACCTGGCGAATATAATCTCCGGTAAGGTCCCTCGGTAGGAGTTCAAAGTAATTTCTATGAGATGCAGATCTAGGCATTCGACGTGATTGTTATATTGTATCCCATTATCCACCATTGGGCCTAATCTTAACTGTAAAAGATGAAAACGTGTTAGTGCCTACATGCAGTTTTGAACATTACTACATGCCTAGCTATTTGGTTTGCAGGATTTGTAAAATGCACTAACATGCCATCTTCGATTTGACATGATTAACATGGGCATTTGATTACATTCTAGAAAAATGTAACCTTCTTCACAAGAGGTTGGAGTGGATGGAAAGTTCCCTAAGAAAACTAGTACAGATGAATCCAGAGGAGAAATGCTTATTGAATGTAACCATATGGATCAAGCAACCAATATGGGGGGGGCATGTATCTACTGAAATCCTCCAAAAGAACCTTCAGAAATCGTAGTACATTGTCATTGTAAACTTGGAAAAAGGTATCACAAATTGAACTCCCTCATGGTTAACATTTAACAGGAAAGAAACATCACCTCGATATATAGCTTCCCTAGGCACAGAAAGCATCTCAGGAAACTGAGAACTTGCTCCAGGTCGGGCCCGACAGATTCTAGTGCCAACACCTTCACTATGCGCAGTTTCGGGGTCAAGCTTGTTGGAATCATTTTCTAAATGACAGACAAACAAACATCTTCAAAATTAGAAATAATGTTAATTTGTAGAAGGAGAGGTAGAAGGCGGCTGTTGTACCTGAACGGGTGTGGATCCAATAACAAGTTCGGAGTATTTGTCAGATGAGTAGCCCACCACTGTCAATTTCGGCACAGAAATGACATTGATTCTTGTTGGACCTTCTTGATCAACTACAAGTAATCTACCAAGTGCAGGTGTGTCCTGTATGACCATACCATGGTCCACCTTTTGTGATGTCTTGCTGCCGCACCAGCAAAACACATAAATAGTCCGAAGAGTCATGGAGGTAATGTGGAAGGTACTCAACCCATTAATCGCCTAAAGGCGAAGGTACTCGAGTGCAGTACAGCCACGCAGCAAGCGCTCCATGTCAAACTTTGAGAGGCAGATGGCGACGAGCTTGAGGTGCTTCAGTCGTGGTAGAATAAGAGCGGGCGCGTCATTAAGGGGCGGGAAATGGCAGTTCCTGAACATGGCGACGCGCAACATAGGCGCGAGGCGGAGTGCGGATGTTGGCAGCGACCGCATATGCCCATCATCAAAAGTGAGCTCCTCGAGCTAATCTAGGGCGGGGGATCGGAACCAGTCGTCAAGCTTGGCTCAGTCCTTGCTGTTGGAACGGAACTTGCGCATTCTAAGGCCTTTGGTTGTGCCAAGGTGACTACCAAGGATCTTGGAGAACGCATCCAAGCTTTTGCGATATCCATGGTAGAGCTCGTGGGTGTCAATGAGGTCGAGAGGGCTGGAGTTCCATAGGGGGCGCCACCGCCGGGAAAGGAGGGTTGTCCGTGCCCCATATTTGATTGGGAGGAGGGAGATGATGACTCTCAACATATCATCAGGGAGGCTGCTGATTAAGTCTAGGCCTGCTAGAGTAGCTTGCAGTTCTAGCTCCGGCCGCCTCCGCTTGTTGGCAGCCCCGTTATCCACCTACGGAGTCTCCTTGTCAGCGGCCATTTCTGATAGAAATGGGAGTACAGGGAATATTTAGTTAAAACATGGCAATAGGAAAGTGTATTGGTAACTAGAAGTTATTATGTAGGGATATAGTAAGAAAAGGGAATAACAACTGGTTGCTTAAATACTACACAATTCATTTACATTGCTGGGTAAGTCAACATATGCAGATAGTTGAAGAGAAAACTTACTTCGAACAAAGTCTGGACAGATGATTTTGTCGGGGAAGTTAGCATATATGTCATGACCAGGCCCTTTTATGTGCAGTGCAATTTTAGTGCCAGCTTTCAGTACATAAAACTTTGTAATTTCATTGCAAAAGCCAATGCCAAAATAGGAGTCACCATGTTCATCAAGTCTTATAGTAGCAGCGATTGTAAATCCATGGTTTGTGTGAAGTATGACAATCGTGGATCCTTGATGTATGTAAAGGGAAAAAATTGTGCACTACATAATCTATTGCATAGCGAGGGATGTCCTGCAGAAAATGATAGGATTGTTAAAGAAAATATGGTAACATGCAAATATGGGCCCAAATTGAAAGAACTGTACATCAGTTGAAATCGAAGGACAAAAGTCTATAATTAAACAGATAGGGTTAACATGATGTCATGGAAATATGAGAGTAATTGAAAGAACAACACATCATTAATTTGCCTAATATAGAAAGAAGACAGGAAAAATCCCCTTTGTGGTATAGAAAGAAGACCTGGTGAGGGTTTTTGTGACGTGGGGGTGGCAGGCCTGGTGAGGGTTGGCAGGCCTGGTGAGGGTTTTTGTGACGTGGGGATGGTGAGGGTTTTGTTTTTCTTTTTTGAATTGGGTGGTGAGGGTTTTCTGTCCCATAAGGAATTTTGGGGGCGACGGTTTGCTAGAGCGAACCGTGTGTGATTGACGTAGTAGGCAAAATGAAAGTCATTACACATGGTTCCAATTTTGGGAACCGTGTGTGATTGACGTACTACCTCCATCCTGTTTTATTGGTCCCCCGTTGTAATTTTTACCAAAATTTGGCAAAATATTTAACATACTCAGACATAGATAATAAGCGTACACGTACATAAGCATAGTTCAAACATAAGTACATAGTTCAACCATCATTAAGCATACTCAAGCGTACATAGTTCGATCCATCCGACATCTCATCTCACATGCGGCCGACATGATCCTGAAGCTTCTCCACGTACTCGGGGTACGCGCCATGCACCAGGTGAGAATACTTCTGCTTGAAGGAGCCAACGGCCCGTCCTCTTGCATGCGCCAGAACACTTAAATACGCGTCATGAATCTTGTGGTTGCAAAATGGGCATCCATAGCCATCGTTCCAGGTCCTAATACGCTAGTTATGCATTCTCGCATAAAGCTCCCTCAGGATTTTCCTCTTGTACCTCCTCTAGGCATCTTCATCCTCGCTGTCCACATCGTCAGACAACACCTATACAAATAGTAAAACAAATTTGGCATCAAATCACTTATTACATGCCATGAAGTAGGATTAGGAATTTATGCCTATTTATTTATACATATCCAGAGATTATGGTTCGATTTTTAACCACTGTCGTCTATGTACAAACCAATCTTGAAGAAAATAATGGCACAAACATAGGTAGGTCATTCAAAGTCCTAGCTAGGAATTATTAGCATGAACACTAACCCTAGTCGGATTACTAGCAGAAATCATTTGCCGGATGAAACAACTAATCACTTATCACCTGTACCATTCAAACAATCAATACACTACACAGATCTAACAAAACTTCACTAAAAAAAGACACATCCGTGACATTTTGGGCTCAACAGATTTTTTTCTGTCATACTTATGACACTTCTATGACAATAATTGTGACAAAACCCAGTATCATCATAGATGTGGTGGGGTCCTACTTCTATGAGAAAAAAATCATGACAGAAAATGGGCTTTTCGTCCTGGGCGGGCCGGAGATGCAGCTGCATGACATTCTTCGGGCTGTCTGAGGGAGTCCTGGATTAGGGGATCTCCAGATAGCCGTACTATATCCTTCGACCGGACTGTTGGACTATGAAGATACAAGATTGAAGACTTCGTCTCGTGTCCGGATGGGACTCTACTTGGCGTGGAAGGCAAGCTAGGCAGTACGGATATGGATATCTCCTCCTTTGTAATCGACCTTGTGTAACCCTAACCCCTTCCGGTATCTATATAAACCGGAGGGTTTTAGTCCGTATGACAACATACAATCATACCATAGGCTAGCTTCTAGGGTTTAGCCTCTCCGATCTCGTGGTAGATCAACTCTTGTAATACCCATATCATCAAGAATAAATCGAGCAAGATGTAGGGTTTTACCTCCATCAAGAGGGCCCGAACCTGGGTAAAACATCGTGTCCCCTGCCTCCTGTTACCATCCGCCTTAGACGCACAGTTTGGGACCCCCTACCCGAGATCCGCCGGTTTTGACACCGACATTGGTGCTTTCATTGAGAGTTCCTCTGTGTCGTCGCCGTTAGGCTTGATGGCTCCTACTATCATCGATAGCGATGCAGTCCAGGGTGAGACTTTTCTCCCCAGACAAATCTTTGTGTTCGGCGCTTCGCACTGCGAGCCAACTCGCTTGGCCATCTGGAGCAGATCGAAAGTTACGCTCCTGGCCACCAGGTCAAGTTTGGAAGCTTAAACTACACGGCCGATATCCGCGGAGACTTGATCTTCGACGAATTCGAGCCCCTGCTTTGTGCGCCACGCGGTCACGATGAGTACGATTTAGCTCTACCATTGGACAGTGTTCAAGAAATTGCACCGGCAGCCGCTCCGACCCTAAATTTGGAGCCAGTCGCGCCATCCATGGACGGGTGGTTAGACCCCGCCACGGAAGCCATATCCTCAGCAGCGATCGAGCAGAATATCGACCTTACCATTCACGAGAGCCGTGTTGCCAAACTGCCATATCCTTCTCCGGCCATGGACTCCGAACCGCCTACGCCCGTTCATGTCGAATCCGATTGGGCGCCGATCATGGAGTTTACCTCCGCGGATATTTTTCATCACTTGCCCTTCGGCGACATACTGAACTCATTAAGGTCTCTCTCCTTGTCAGGAGGGTCCCGGCCGAACTATGTCCGGCAGGATTGGGATGCGGATGACGAAGAAATTCGCCGCCCACCCACCACCCAATTAGTAGCCACTGTCGATGACTTAACCGACATGCTCGACTTCGACTCCGAGACATCGACGGTATGGACGACGATGCGCGAGGCGAAGAGGAACCACTGCCCACAGGGCACTGGACAGCCACCTCATCATATGACATATACATGGTGGACACACCCAAAGATGGCAATAGCGACGGGACAGTGGAGGATGACCCCTCCAAGAAGCAACCCAAGCGCTGGCGTCAGCGGCGCCGCTCTAAGTCCCGCCAAGTCAAAAGCGGTGATACCGGCACCGGAGATAATAGCACTCCGGACAGCGCCGAAAACAACAACAATCCCCTCTAGTAAGATTTAGAGCGAGAGATTGGAGAAGCCAGCCCTCCTGAGAGAGCGGCAGATGGAGAGGCGGAGGATGATAATTACATGCCTGCCTCCGAAGACGAGGCAAGCCTCAACGATGATGAATTCGTCATGCTAGAGGATCCCTCGAACAAGAGCGCTTCAAGCGCCGGCTTATAGCCACGACAAATAGCCTTAAGAAAAAGCAGCAGCAGCTTCAAGCTGATCAAGATTTGCTAGCTGACAGATGGACTAAAGTCCTGGCGGCCAAGGAATATAAAGTCGAACGCCCCTCCAAGAGTTACCCAAAGTGCAGGTTGCTACCCCAACTAGAGGAGGAAGCACCGAAACCTACATCCCCGGCGTACGACGCAGCTGATCGACCACCTCGTGGCCGCGATAGAGGCATTCCAGCCAAAAGCTCAGCCCGCACCCCGACGCCATTCAAATAAAAAGGCATGGGGAAATACGCCAGACCTGCGAGATGTATTAGAGGACAAAGCAAAACATGCAAGATCGATCTACGAATCACGAGGGCGCGCCACTATGCGAGACGATAATCGTCTCGCCGGATACAGTAAAAGTAAGTCCGGGCGGGCCGAACACAGCGGGCAAAACTCATTTGAGCTGCGTCGCGATATAGCCCAGTACAGAGGCGCCACACACCCCTTATGCTTCACAGACGAAGTAATGGATCATCAAAGCCCAGAGGGTTTCAAACCCGTAAATATAGAATCATACGATGGGACAACAGATCCTGCGGTATGGATCAAGGATTTCCTCCTGCACATCCACACGGCCCGCGGTGATGACCTACACGCCATAAATACCTCCCACTCAAACTCAAAGGACCAGCTCGACATTGGCTCAACAGCTTGCCAGCAGAGTCCATTGGCTGTTGGGAAGATCTGGAAGCCGCATTCCTCGACACCTTTCAGGGCACTTATGTGTGACTGAAAGTGCTAGTGACCGACTAGAGGGGGGGGTGAATAGGCGATTTTTATGGAAGTCTTCGAAACATGTAAGTTTCGAAGACAAACGATAGAAATAAACCTATTACCATGCAGCGGAAGGTAGACTACACTAGGCAAACCATAGTCACGTATTCAATGAAGTGAAAGCACAATGACTAATAGCAGCTAGGCAGTAAGGATCAGGTGTTGTGAAGCCAATCTATAAGCGTAATCACTTAGTGAAGTCGAATGGTGATGCTATCTTACAATGACTTCACAAGAACCAACAGTAAGTAAAGGGAAGGGAAGGATGAAACCAGTGACTCGTTGAAGACAATGATTTGTTGGACCAGTTCCAGTTGCTGTGACAACTGTACGTCTGGTTAGGGAGGCTGAGATTCAACTCGGAAGACCTCGTCTTCACCTTATTCCCCTTGAGCTAAGGACACCCAATCCTCGCCTAATCACTCTAGTAAGTCCTCAAGGTAGACTTCCAAACCTTCACAGACTTCATTCACTGGCGATCCACAATGACTCTTGGATTATCAGAACGCGACGCCTAACCGGCTGGAGGATTCACAGTCCTCAAGTGTAATAAGTCTTCAGATCACACAGACAGAAGACTTAAGTGATGCCTAACACTCTTTGGCTCTGGGTGGTTAGGGCTTTATCCTCTCAAGGAATTCTCTCTCAAAGGCTTCGAGGTGGGTTGCTCTCAAACGACAAAAGCCGTACTTTAACTCTGAGCAGCCAACCGTTTATGGTTGTAGGGGGTGGGCTATTTATAGCCACTAGGCAACCCGACCTGATTTGTCCGAAATGACCCTGGGTCACTAAGGAACTGACACGTGTTCCAACGGTCAGATTTCAAACACACACGGCAACTTTACTTGGGCTACAAGCAAAGCTGACTTGTCCAACTCTGGACAAGATTCGCTCTCATAGTCTTCACTCGAAGACATAGGATTTTGGTTAAGCATCACTTCAGTCATTCTGACTGGTTCTCTTGGACCCCACTTAACAGTACGGTGGTTCCTATGACTCAACAAAGAAGAAAAAGAACTACGAAAGATCTAAGTCTTCGCGCTCCATAGTCTTCATGCGATGTCTTCTCTTGTCATAGTCTTCAATGTGAATGTCTTCACATACCACCTTTGACTTCAATGTCTTCATACATTTTTAGGGGTCATCTCTGGTAGGAAAACCGAATCAATGAGGGACTTCTACCTGTGTTATCCTGCAATTCTCACAAACACATTAGTCCCTCAACTAGGTTTGTCGTCAATACTCCAAAACCAACTAGGGGTGGCACTAGATGCACTTACAATCTCCCCCTTTTTGGTGATTGATGACAAACTAGTTGAAGTTTTCAACGGGGAATATAATATGTGAAATTGTAAAGGATAGGAATTGTCTTCATAAGTTGCAAGGGCTCCCCCTGAAGATGTGCATATAAGTAATTTGCTTTTGGAATGCAAATGCACATGGCAGGTTGTACTTGTGGAGATCCTCTTCAACTTATGATGACAATTCATCATGCATGAAAAGTATGTGAAGATAATGACATGCATAATGAAAAATGGACGTCTGCAAAATGATCTAAGTGCGGAATTTATCGTCGAACATGCGGGATTTATAATCGCATCACAAAATAGCAAATAAGTAGCAGACGACCATTGAGTTTAAGTGTTACAACTCAAAGAACCAAATGTATCAAAACGAGAGTTGTAAACACTAGGCAAAACATAAAGTAACCGCCCATATGGACCCGCTTGAAGACTATCAAACTCATATGCTTCTCCCCCTTTTGTCAGTAAGGACCAAAAAGGTTTGAAGACATAGAGCATCTACTCGTTCCCATGAGGAGTAGGCAAAGCAGCAAGGTCGTCGGTGTTGTTAGGCGGTGCAGACGAACTCGGGGCAGTGTCGATGCGTGCTAAAGTAGGGGCGGTGAAGTAGCATCATCTTCGTCCTCGATCACTCTGGCATTCCCAGTTGCCGCGGAGGAAGAGAACTCAGAGTCTTCAAGAGACGGAGTTCGTCGCAGCACAGTCCTCCGGGGAGGTGTGGAGTCAAACTTGAAACATTCAGGGAAGCCATCCTCGTGAAGATCATCTTCAGAGCACATAAGCGTCAGCCCTTTCCATGTACGCCGACAAGTTTCATGGGCAACAAAGGCATTCTTGGTGGCAAGATTGTGAATGCGGTTGACATCCACCAAGAGGCTTTGCATTTGGCGCTTCAGCCAGTCATGATGCCTATCCTGTTTCTGATGAAGGGCAACTAGAAGCTCTCGGTCATTGAGAACACGAGATCGCTTCTTGGGCCATTGGGAAATAGTGCTTTAAGTGGCTTCAGTGAGGGCACGATGAGGTGCACATGTAGTACCAGCCAGAGGATAAATACGAGTGACTGCTTCAACTTCTTCAATGTTCTAAGAGAAACTTTGATGCTCAGCATTCTGAAGACTAAGAGGCTCCTTGGCAGGCTCTGGATAGATGGCTTCAACGGACATATCCACGTCAGACAGAAAGATCTGATGATTGTGAGCAGAGGGCTGATATGAGATAGCTGAGTGGAGTTTGATCAGCCGCATTATCCATGGAGCGTAGAACTTCAAGCCAAAAAGATCAGATCTTGATGCAGCAAGTTGGCGGATGAAGAAGTCTTGTGCATTGAAGCATTTGCCATGAAGAATATAGAAGACCAAAGTCTTCATTGCACCTTCCAGCTTTGCATGTGGAGAATGTCCTTTGATGGGTCAGAGAGTACGCCTTATAATGTGATAGATAGTGCGTGGCAGATACTCAAGGTCTTCAACAAAGAACTCCTTAGGATATGCAGCATCTGGAGGCAAAGGCTTCATCATGCTAAGCATCTAACTCATGTTCGGTTCAGGCTTCTGAAAGATGCTCTCCATAGCTTCACTGTGAAGCTGACAGCCAGGTTCATAGAGATCTCCAGGAGTGGGCAGACCAGTGAGCTCAATGATATCAAAGGCTTTGGCTTCGTGAAGAACATTTCCGGTCATCCACTCAAGGACCCAAGTCTTCGGATCTCTGTTGTAGCCACGAATGTGAAGAGTGGCATAAAATTGGAGCAGCAACTCTTTGTTCTAGTGCTCTTGGTCGATGATGAAAGGCAACAATCCAACCTCTTTGAAGCAATCCAGAGCTTCTTCCAAGCAGGGTAGACCAGTTATTGCTTCGGTGTGAAGACGCATATGAGGGAAGATGCGACCTTGATTGTACAGAATGCAAGAGTAATAACTTCGCTGCGGATTGCTCCAGAACCGATCAGAAGATATTCTTTCCCTTGAGTAGGGGTTCTTGGAGCTATTGAAGAAGGTGTTGTCTGCTTTGAAGCCGTTGACATTGAAGTATCCAGGTGCTGATGCAGGGCCTGGAAACCTTGGCAACCTTGGCATTGGCTTCTGTACCTGAGGCCTGTGCTCAACATGATAGTCAAACTGAGGACCAGCAGCAGGCGCAAGAACAGGAGTAGTAGCATCATTGGCTTCACTGACTTCTGGTTCATGGGTTGGTGTAGGCTCCACATTTGCTTTAGCCATGACAACGTCATTGGCTTCATTCGTTTTGGTGGTGGCGGCCTCAAGATTCTCAACCTCCACTTGATGAGCTGGAGGGTCGGGCACAGACACGTTCTCCTCGAGAACAGCTTCTTGGTGAGATGGGGGTGTAGCAACTCTTATGGTTTCTTCTTCATCGGCTGATGCAGCCGGAACATGTTCAGTCAGTTTGGCTTCGGATTCAGTCACAGTAGGAGTGGCATCTGGTAACACTTGACGTGCAATAGATTGGTGAGGCACTTCTCCTTCTGGAATGCTGGAAGGAGGGACTTGAGACCTTGATCCTTTGCGAAGCCTGCGGAATGCTGGCGACGCCTTTGGAGATGGAGTTGGCTGGGCCTCAAAGTCGTCGTCTTCTTCTTGCCGGGGTGGTGTGATTTGTTGTTGTGGGTGATCAGCCCATGATGCATCCTGAGCAATTGGCGTCAGAGGACGAACAATGCTGATGAGTTCGCTGTGCGTAAGCACATGCGATGATACCTGTTGGTGCTCGATCTGAGGAAGAACTACATCATCTTCAACATTGTCATGGTGACCAATGTCTTCAGCAGTGGTGGGATCAGCTGCTGGAATGTCTTCAGCTGCATGAGCCTCTGTGGAAGCAGACTCATGGACAATCAGTTGGCGCTCTTGGTGTGCAGATGTAGGGCAAACCATTGAGATAGGTTCAACAACTAAGTGCTCTGTGGGAGCAACCCAATCCTTCTTGGTCTTGGGCTTCTTCTTGGAGGGAGCAGCATCGGAGGCTTCAGGATGTTTCCTCTTTCTGGCTTCAGCCTCAGCAGTCCTCGTCTTCTTCAGTTCTGAAGCGGTTGACCTGACCTTTGGCTTCGAGCCAGTCATGATGGCTGGGAAGACAATGGCATGTGCTTCCTGCCTTGGTGCGTCAGGTTCGGCCACAGTGGGCTTCTTCTTCTTCTTTGCAGCCATCCTGGGATCAATGCCAGGACGCCCAAGGGCCTTGCGCTTCTCAGCCTTGTTGTAGCCTTGCACACACTTGTCAGCCAGGCTTTTCAAGCATTCACGAGAACCTTGAGCTTCTGCATGTTTCTTGAGAAAGGCTTCCTTGAGCTCGTGCAGCATAATCTTGAAGTTCTTGACCTCTGGCATGCTGAGCTTGGTCATATGCTTCTTAAACTGAGCTTTCTCAAAGTCGATCTTTTGCTTCAGTTCAACGCTGCGCTGAGCTAAAGCTAGCTCTGAAGCAGTGGCGCCATGGAAGGCGACACTGAGGCCAATTGGAAGTTACAGATCTTTAAAGCTGAGGTTGGGCGTGTCAAACCACTCATCAATGAAGTTATGGATGATTGCCACATCAAAGAGAGGCAAATCATTGAAGATTTCTGCTTCTTCTTTGCTCTTGATCAGTTGCTCAAGAGCGTCATCTGCAAGATCTTCATCGCTGGACAGATCAATAGCGTCGTTGCGCAAAATAGCAGCAGCAGTCAGTTCTTGGCTGGTGTGTTGTAGAGGCATCTTGACTTTCGAGGGCTTGGAGATGCGTGACAAATCTTCAGAATGCACACTGTCTTCAGAAGGTGCAGTAGCCAGTGGCTTCACCTGTGAGATTTTAGGTGCTGAGGCAGGCATTGAAGCTTTAGGCTTCTTCTATTTCTGTGGCTTCGGTGGTGCAGGCGCTTCATCAGATTCAGCATCATCTGCAGGCTCATCCACAACTGTCCCTTGAACCTTGATATGGGTGATGAGGCCTTCCAGGTTGTAGAAGGGCCCAACAAGATTGGGTTCAGCTTTGCGGGTGCCATCGGCACGGGGAGCAGAAGGGCCAGGGTTGAAGTCAAGTCCCCATGACTTCTTGTTTTGCTTGCCCGAATTCTTGGAAAACTGGAAGTTGCGCTTGAACAAATTGTCGTCACGACACCATAGTAGTGACGATGGGTGCACATCTGCAGGCTGTGGTCCACGGACCATGCAGGGATAGAAGCCTTGTTCAATCGCTTCGTCTGTGGACCTGGGTTGAAAATATTTGTATAGGATGTCTCCCCAAGGCCGCTTGATGGCATTTTTCTCAGCATATTCCTGGGTCACAAACCGGTATTTGAACCATTGTTCTGCCCAATATCTTCGAATCCATTGGATACGGGTCTTGCGCTGATTGTAATCCTCTTCAGGATCTGTCTTGTAAAGCTCTGAGAGGTCATCAGGCAAATCTCTTGATGTTCCCCCACGACGCTGTCTGCCACCCTTCCTTACTGATTTCTCTGCAGCCATGAACTTCAAACTGAAAGTCTTCAACATGTTCAAAGGCTTCAAAGGCTTTCACTTGCTGGACAAACAGGAACTGGCTTCGGGAGAATTTATATGATATTGTAAGAATTCTGCAAATGAATACAGACTATGAGAACCAAGGGATTCTCCCACGGACATGTACCTGTGACAGCATTAAGGTGCGAGGGAAGGGGAAGAGGTCATATGCATTCTCAGAAGATTTTGAAGATAAATCAGTTTAGAAGACATTGACCTCATCGTGCGAAGACATTCACTCATAGATAAGGAGTTGGTTCCAGATTTGTACGAATCCATGGATCGGTACAAGTGAGGAATCTAACTACTTTTTGAAGCATAAGTGAACATACTAGGCATATAATGAGATGCAGTATGAAATAGATCCATCTTGTGTGAACAGAAACTTCTTATGGTAGAAAGTGATGAATCTATAGGATCAAAGGGGCCGTAAAAAGAAAGTTTTATTTACCACACGAAGAACTGCTAGACGGAGTGGAAGAGGAGGCCGAGCAGTTCGATCGTCCGTGCCCTAACTTGGCGACGGAGGACACCTACGGCGACGGCGGAGAAGATGATGTCCGCGGCCGGCGTGAAGACGGCGTCGGAGAGGTTGCGGCAGCTAAGCGCTTCGTCGCCGGCGTCGTCGAGGGCTAGCAGTGGCGCTAGGGTTCGTGCGAGAGTAGAAGAAAGTATAATGACTATGGTGAGGCGTGTATTTATAGGGACAGGGATGGCACAGTGTTATTACACAGGTGCCCCTGGCGATTCACATCTGAAGGACACGTGGCCATCATGCAACATATCGGAGGTTGTTCCACGTTCCCACGCACGCCTGGATTGTCGGGTGGTCGTTCCCACTTCTCTGTGTTTCAGGTGAAGGAATTAGCATTGAAAGCGGACTTAATGTTTGTCTCTGTATCTTCTGCTGACAAGGACGCAGAGAAGACATTCGACAGTTTTCAAGAGAATGCATATGATTTGGAGAGATAGAATTTAAGATAGAAAGCATAGAGAGGTTAGGGTCCGATCACATTCACTTAGTTCAAAAGATTCAACAAGAAGACATAGCTATAAGTGAATACTATAGAGGACAGAACACTAATATATATATATATATATGTATATATATATATATATATATATGTAGACATATATGTGAAACAGACAATCAAACCAACATAGTGAAGATAATCGTGAAGACAAGTTGAGAATGAAGACAAACAAAATGTGAAGACATAGCAAATGTAACGCCATGGGTAAAACACTTCAAACAGAAGAATTTGGTGGTGGCGGTACCCACCGTATAGGACGTATTAGACCCAGACACGGTGCACAATTATCGTGGCACTCCGAAGTCAAATTCCACATTAATGTATTCACACTTAGAATGTATGTCTTCATTGATTGAAGATATACTTTACTTCGTGTGTTGCACATCTAAGTCGTCAATATGCATAAGTGTTAGGATGTGTGCCTGATCACAGGACATTTGAGGATTCCAAGATATTTAGCTCACACCGTAACTTGCAAAATCTCTTGTCATCCAAGGGCTTGGTGAAGATATCTGCCAACTGCTCTTCAGTGTTGACGTGTATGATATCAATATCTTCCTTCACAACATGATCTCTAAGAAAGTGATGATGAATTTCAATGTGCTTTGTCTTCGAGTGCTGAACTAGGTTGTTGGCGATCTTGATGGCGCTTTCGTTGTCGTAGTAGAGTGGCACTTGCTTCAGATGAATGCCATAGTCTTTGAGTGTTTGCTTCATCCATAGAAGCCGAGCGCAGCAAGATCCAGCAGCAATGTATTCAGATTCAGCAGTGGAGAGAGATACACAGTTCTGCTTCTTTGAAGACCAACATACAAGTGATCGTCCCAGAAAATGACATGTGCCTGATGTAGACTTGCGATCCACCTTGTCACCAGCATAATCAGCATCTGAGAATCCAACTAGATCAAACTCTGAGCCCTTTGGATACCATAATCCTAGAGTTGGGGTGTAAGCCAAATATCGAAGAATTCGCTTCACAACTAAGTGATGTGATTCCTTTGGTGCCGCTTGGAATCGAGCACACATGCAAACACTAAGCATAATATCTGGCCTAGATGCACATAGATAAAGTAAAGAACCAATCATGGAGCGGTATACCTTTTGATCGAACTCTTTACCATTGTCGTCGGGACCCAGATGATGTTTGGCTGGCATTGGCGTCGTGAAGCCTTTGCAGTCTTGCATACCAAACTTCTTCAGGCAATCTTTGAGATACTTCTCTTGAGATATAAAGATGTCGTTGCGTTGCTGACGTATTTGAAGACCAAGGAAGAACTTCAGCTCACCCATCATGGACATCTGATATTGCTCTTGCATCATATATCCAAATTCTTCACTGTATTTCTGATTGGTGCAGCCGAAGATAATGTCATCCACATATATTTGGCACACAAACAGTTCACCATCATATGTCTTCGTGAAGAGATTGGGGTCGAGGGAACCAGATTTGAAGCCTTTGCTCTTCAGGAAGTCATTGAGTGTGTCATACCAAGCCCGAGGAGCATGTTTGAGGCCATACAGTGACTTGTTGAGATTGTACACCATGTCAGGATGTTTTGGATCTTCAAAGCCAGGCAGTTGTGCAACATACACTTCTTCTTCAATCTTGCCATTGAGAAAAGCACTCTTCACATCCACTTGATATAGAAGTATGTTATGATGAATTGCATAGGCCAGCAGTATGTGTATGGCTTCAAGTCTAGCCACAGGAGCAAATGTTTCATCAAAGTCAATCCCTTCAACTTGAGTGTATCCTTGAGCAATGAGACGAGCTTTGTTTCTGACAACTTGACCATGCTCATCTTGCTTGTTGCGATATATCCATTTGGTGCCTATTATATTGTGCTTCCGAGGATCAGGACGCTTAACCAGTTCCCATACATTATTCAGCTCAAACTGTTGAAGCTCTTCTTGCATAGCTTGAATCCATTCAGGTTCCATGAAGGCCTCTTCAACTTTCTTGGGTTCAGTTATTGAGACGAATGCGAAGTGCCCACAGAAATTTGCTAGTTGTGTTGCCCTTGAACGAGTGAGTGGACCTGGTGCATTGATGCTATCAATTATTCTCTCAATCTGCACTTCATTTGCCACACGAGGATGTACAGGACGAAGATTTTGCTCTTGCTGATCATTGTCATTGTTAGAGGGATTGTCTTCAGGCTGAGCATTGTGTTTAGGTTGATCAGGTGCGGATATGATAAGTTCCTCTTCAGGTTGAGCTTCAGAAGGTATGATTTCTCCAGTTCCCATAAGTTTGATTGATTCACTGGATGGAACTTCATCTAGCACATTTGGCAGGTGCTCTCTTTGTGAGCCGTTAGTCTCATCGAACCGCACATCCACTGTTTCAACCACTTTATAATGAAAGAGATTGAAGACTCTGTAGGAGTGCGAATCCTTTCCATATCCAAGCATAAAACCCTCATGTGCTTTTGGTGCAAATTTTGAAGTGTGATGTGGATCCTTGATCCAGCACCTAGCGCCAAATACTCTGAAGTAACTGACATTTGGCTTCTTGCCAGTAAGGAGCTCATAGGATGTCTTGTTCAGAAGCTTGTGAAGATAAACATGGTTGATGATATGGCATGCAGTGTCAATGACTTCAGGCCAGAATTTTCTTGGAGTCTTGTATTCATCAAGCATCGTCCGAGCCATCTCAATAAGTGTTCTGTTCTTGCGTTCAACGATGCCATTTTGCTGTGGCATGTACGGAGCTGAGAATTCATGTGTGATGCCCAAAGTATCAAGATATGTATCTAGGCCAGTGTTCTTGAATTCAGTGCCATTGTCACTTCTGATGTGCTTTATCTTGGCGCCATAGTTGTTCATTGCTCGATTGGCAAAGCGTCTGAAGACATCCTGCACTTCAGTCTTGTAAAGGATTATATGCACCCAAGTATATCTTGAATAATCATCAACAATGACAAAGCCATAGAGACAAGCAGTAGTAGTAAGAGTTGAGTAATGAGTGGGACCGAAGAAGATCCATGTGTAGCAGTTCGAAGGGTTGAGTCGTTGTCATGATTGTCTTCGAGGGATGCTTGGCCCTCGTCATCTTTCCTGCTTCACAGGCACCGCATAAGTGATCCTTCTTGAACTTGACGCCCTCGATGCCTATGACATGATCTTCCTTGCAAGGGTGTGGAGGTTCCTCATGCCAGCATGCCCTAGCCTTCGATGCCAGAGCCAACATTCAGAAGCTTTTACTAGAAGACATACTGCAAGTTGTGGTCCTATTGAGAAATCTACCATGTACAAATCATCTTTCCGATACCCTTCAAACACTAGAGACTTGTCAGATTCCATTAGTACAAGGCAACGATATTTTCCAAACATCACAATCATGTTTAAATCGCAAAGCATTGAGACAGGCATTAAGTTGAAACCAAGGGATTCAACAAGCATGACTTTATCCATGTGTTGATCCTTTGAGATTGCAACAAGCAAGATGAGCATGGTCAAGTTGGACGTAAAGATGAGCATGTGTTGATGAGCATGTGTTGAGGAGCATGGTCAAGTTGGACGTAAAGTTGGACGTAAAGATGAGTATGTGTTGATCCTTTGAGATTGCAACAACCTAGACCCAATACCTTGCTTTTACCAGTGTCAGCAAATGTGATATGACTTTTGTCAGATGGACATAAAGTTGAGTCCATGAGAAGGCTTCGCTTGCCAGTCATGTGATTTGTACACCCACTATCAATAATCCATTCTGAAGCAGCTGGTGTCGTACCCTACAGTGCAGTTAGGGGGATAGGCTTCATGAAGAGAATTGTGAAGCAAAAACATTTGACGAACCAGTGGATTATTAAAGCTTAGATTGAGATTAGGACTGATAGGGCAAGTTGCAAGCGATTCAGGAACAAAGTACATAATAAGACCATTCGGGAATTTGATCTTGCGCCCTACAAGATGTTTAAGGTCCCCAGCAATAGTGTCAGAAGATTTTGGTTTTCGGCTGGAGACCTTTCCCTGAAAAAGAGAGTTAAGCTTTCTTATCCACCCACATCCTCAGGGGTGGCTTCGAAGCAATAAGTCTAAGTGCAGCATCTGAGAACTTTGGCTTTGGAGCCCTAGCAAAAAGTCTTGCAGGTGGACAATAGTACTCACAGGAATAAGCAGAATAGTTCTTGGTCTTATGAACATGGCGGTTTGATGGACCACACTCATATTCATAGGCCTGAGTATGGCTTCCCTGCAAAACATTTGCGTTAGTGTGACTCAGGTGAGTCCTCTGTCTGTATGAAGCCTTTGGACCGTATGAAGCCTGTGGTCTGGGGTTTGTCTTCTTCACTTGTGGTGTCACGATGACATTCACAGGGAGATTCTCCAAACACCTTTTCGGCACCCAGATCTTCTTCATAGGCGGTCCATTCCTGCAGTTAGTACCAATACACCTGGCAAACACTTCACCATTCTGATTCTTAAACAGTTTATAGTTTGCATCAAAGGATTCATCAATAACAATGGGGTTAGCACAAGTGAAGCCAGATAGGGTGGATGGATCTGCTGATGGTTCCTTTGCAGCAACCCATGTGGTTTTGGGGTACTTCTCAGGTTTCCAGTAAGAGCCATCAGCATTCATTTTCCTTTCGAACCCAACACCCTCTTTCCTAGGGTTTCGGTTCAGGATCTGCCTTTTGAGGACATCACATAGTGTCTGATGCCCTTTGAGACTTTTTTACATCCCTGTTTCAAGCAGTGTCTTCAACCTAGCATTCTCATCAGCAATAGCAGTGGTATCCTCAGCAGAGGGGTTAGTTACCACATCAACAGTTGAAGATATTGCAATAGTAGCAGCAGTAGAACATTCAGCAACAGAAGTAGCGTTATCACGCTCAATGCATTTAAGACATGGTGGTTCAAATCCTTCCTGAGCTGAACTGATCTGTTCGGCGCGAAGTGACTCGTTTTCTTTTTGAAGATCTTCATGAGCCGCTCTCAATTTCTCAAGATCTTGCTTCCTTTGAAGATAATCATAGGAAAGCCTTTCATGAGTTGTTGAGAGCGTTTCATGACGACTTTCAAGTTCCTCATACTTAACGTGAAGATTTTTTATGTCTTCAATTAAGGACTGAGATCGAGTCATTTCAGCGTCTAATAGATCATCGCTTTTGTCTCACAGTTTTTGAATGTGTTCCATAGCCTTCTGTTGTTCAGTTGCAATTTTAGCAAGTGTTTTGTAGCTGGGTTTGGAACCACAATCAGAGTCATCGTCACTAGATGTTTGATAGTGAGTAGTGCGTGTGTTTACCTTGGCACCACGTGCCATGAAGCAGTAGGAGGGAGCGGAGTAGTCCTTGTCATTTGCATCGGTGTCGGTGATGAAGTCATTGTCTTCAGTGTTGAAGATGGACTAGGCAACATATGTTGTAGCCAGACTAGCAATGCCAGAGTCGGACTCCTCCTCAGACTCCACCTCCGCCTCCTCAGAAGCGGACTCATCCTCAGAGTCCATTTCCTTGCCAACAAACGCACGTGCCTTGCCAGATGAGCTCTTCTTGTGTGATGAAGACTTGGAGGAAGACTTGGAAGAAGATTTTGAGTATTTCTTCTTCTTCTTGTCGTCAGAGTCATACTCCTTTCTCTTCTTCTTCTTCTTGTTCTCCTTGTCCCACTGTGGACACTCAGAGATGTAGTGGCCAGGTTTCTTGCACTTGTGACATGTTCTCTTCTTGTAGTCATGAGCAAAAGCTTCATCATTCCTTGAGCTTGATCGTGAAGACTTTCTGAGGCTTTTCTTCTTGCTGAATTTTTGGAACTTCTTCACAAGCATAGCAAGCTCCCTTCCAATGTCTTCAGGATCATCAGAACTGCTGTCAGATTCTTCTTTAGATGAGGAGACAGCCTTTGCCTTCAAGGCACGAGTTCGCCCATAGTTGGGACCGTAGATGTCTCTTTTCTCAGAAAGCTGAAACTCGTGTGTTTTGAGCCTCTCAAGTATGTCAGACGGATTGAGTGTCTTGAAATCAGGACGTTCTTGAATCATCAAGGCTAGTGTGTCATACGAACTATCAAGCGATCTCAGGAGTGTCTTGACGACTTCATGCTTGGTGATCTCAGTAGCGCCGAGGGCTTGAAGCTCATTTGTGATGTTAGTGAGTCGATCAAATGTGAGCTGTACATTCTTATTGTCATTTCTCTTGAAGCGATTGAAGAGGTTGCGAAGGACACTGATTCTCTGATCTCTCTGGGTTGAGACGCCTTCATTGACCTTGGATAGCCAGTCCCAGACTAGCTTAGATGTTTCCAAAGCACTCACGCGACCATACTGTCCTTTGGTCAGATGACCACAAATGATATTCTTGGCAGTAGAGTCCAATTGAACGAACTTCTTGACATCAATGGCTTCAAGATGCATGCGCATCTTATTCTTCCTGTAGGGATATTCAGTTCCATCGAAGACGGGGCACGCAGCGGAGACTTTAATTGTCCCTGCAGTCGACATAGCTAAAACTCCAAGTGGTTAAACCGAATCACAAAGAACAAGGGAGTACCTTGCTCTGATACCAATTGAAAGTGCTAGTGATCGACTAGAGGGAGGGGGTGAATAGGCGATTTTTATGAAAGTCTTCGAAACATGTAAGTTTCGAAGACAAACGATAGAAATAAACCTATTACCATGCAGCGGAAGGTAGACTACACTAGGCAAACCATAGTCACGTATTCAATAAAGTGAAAGCACAATGACTAATAGCAGCTAGGCAGTAAGGATCAGGTAGGAAGATATTGTGAAGCCACTCAGTAAGTGTAATCACTTAGTGAAGTTGAATGGTGATGCTATCGTACAATGACTTCACAAAAACCAACAGTAAGTAAAGGGAAGGGAAGGATGAAACCAGTGACTCGTTGAAGACAATGATTTGTTGGACCAGTTCCAGTTGCTGTGACAACTGTACGTCTGGTTAGGGAGGCTGAGATTCAACTCAGAAGACCTCGTCTTCACCTTATTCCCCTTGAGCTAAGGACACCCAATCCTCGCCCAATCACTCTAGTAAGCCTTCAAGGTAGACTTCCAAACCTTCACAGACTTCGTTCACCAGCGATCCACAATGACTCTTGGATGCTCAGAACACAACGCCTAACCGGCTGGAGGATTCATAGTCCTCAAGTGTAATAAGTCTTCAGATCACACAGATAAGAAGACTTAAGTGATGCCTAACACTCTTTGGCTCTGGGTGGTTAGGGCTTTATCCTCTCAAGGAATTCTCTCTCAAAGGCTTCGAGGTGGGTTGCTCTCAAATGACAAAAGCCGTACTTTAACTCTGAGCAGCCAACCATTTATGGTTGTAGGGGGGGGGGATATTTATAGCCACTAGGCAACCCGACCTAATTTGTCCGAAATGACCCTGGGTCACTGAGGAACTGACACGTGTTCCAACGGTCAGATTTCAAACACACACGACAAATTTACTTGGTCTACAAGCAAAGCTGACTTGACCAACTCTGGACAAGATTCGCTCTCATAGTCTTCACTCGAAGACATAGGATTTTGGTTAAGCATCACTTCAGTCATTCTAACTGGTTCTCTTGGACCCCACTTAACAGTATGGTGGTTCCTATGACTCAACAAAGAAGAAAAAGAACTAAGAAAGATCTAAGTCTTCGCGCTCCATAGTCTTCATGCGATGTCTTCTCTTGTCATAGTCTTCAATGTGAATGTCTGGTAGGAAAACCGAATCAATGAGGGACTTTTACCTGTGTTATCCTGCAATTCTCACAAACACATTAGTCCCTCAACTAGGTTTGTCGTCAATACTCCAAAACCAACTAGGGGTGGCACTAGATGCACTTACATCGACGACGTGATACGTCTCCAACGTATCTATAATTTTTGATTGCTCCATGCTATATTATCTACTGTTTTGGACTATATTGGGCTTTATTTTACACTTTTATATTATTTTTGGGACCAACCTATTAACCGGAGGCCCAGTCCAGAATCGCTGTTTTTTGCCTATTTCAGTGTTTCAGAGAAACAGAATATCAAACGGAGTCCAAAAGGAATAAAATCTTCGGGAACATGATTTTCTCACCGAACGTGATCCAGGAGACTTGCACCCTACTCCAAGGAGTCAAAGAGGAGGTCACGAGGGTGGGGGCGCCCCCCTAGGGCGCGCCCCCTGCCTCGTGGGCCCCTCGGTGCTCCACCGACGTACTCCTTCCTCCTATATATACACACGTACCCCCGAACGATTAGAACAGGAGCCAAAAACCTAATTCCACCACCGCAACTTTCTGTATCCACGAGATCCCATCTTGGGGCCTGTTCCGGAGCTCCGCCGAAAGAGGGCCGTCATCACGGAGGGCTTCTACATCATCCTAGCCTCTCCGATGAAGTGTGAGTAGTTTACCTCAGACCTTTGGGTCCATAGTTAGTAGCTGGATGGCTTCTTCTCTCTCTTTGGATCTCAATACAAAGTTCTCCCCCTCTCTTGTGGAGATCTATTCAATGTAATCTTCTTTTTGTGGTGTGTTTGTTGAGATCGATGAATTGTGGGTTTATGATCAAGTCTATCTATGAATAATATTTGAATCTTCTCTGAATTCTTTTATGTATGATTGGTTATCTTTGCAAGTCTCTTTGAATTATCCGTTTGGTTTGGCCAAGTAGATTGGTAGTTCTTGCCATGGGAGAAGTGCTTAGCTTTGGGTTCGATCTTGCGGTGTCCTTTCCCAGTGACAAAAGGGGCAGCAAGGCACGTATTGCATCATTGCCATCGAGGATAACAAGATGGGGTTTATTTCATATTGCATGAATTTATCTCTCTACATCATGTCATCTTACTTAAAGTGTTACTCAGTTTTTAACTTAATTCTCTAGATGCATGCTGGATAGCGGTCGATGAGTGGAGTAATAGTAGTAGATGCAGAATCTTTTCGATCTACTTGTCACGGACGTGATGCCTATATACATGATCATGCCTAGATATTCTCATAACTATGCTCAATTCTGTCAATTGCTCAACAGTAATTTGTTCACCCACCGTAGAATACTTATGCTCTTGAGAGAAGCCACTAGTGAAACCTATGGCCCCCGGGTCTATTCTCATCATATCAATCTCCATCACTTTAATCTTGCTTTGCTTTTTTACTTTGCCTTTACTTCTTACTTTGCATATTTATACCAAAAATACAAAAAATATTATATCTATTAGATCTCACTCTCGTAAGTGACCGTGAAGGGATTGACAACCCCTAACCGCGTTGCTTGCGAGCAGCTATCGTTTTGTGCAGGTACGAGGGACTTGAGCGTGGCCTCCTACTGGATTGATACCTTGGTTCTCAAAAACTGAGGGAAATACTTACGCTACTCTGCTGCATCATCCCTTCCTCTTCGGGGAAAGCCAACGCAAGCTCAAGACGTAGCAAGAAGGATTTCTGACATTGTTGCCGGGGATTCTATGCAAAAACTCAACATACCAAGTACCCATCACAATCCCTATCTCTCGCATTACATTATTTGGCATTTGCCTCTCGTTTTCCTCTCCCCCACTTCACCCTTGCCGTTTTATTTGCCCTCTCTTTTCTGTTCGCCTCTATGTCTTACTTGGCTCGTTTGCTCGTTTGGTTGAAATAGTTGAGTATTTATTCCTAAATAGAGAAGCTAATATCTATGGATCCTCATCTGCTTGCCAATCTTTTTAAGAGATCCAATTATGATCAACCAATTCCTAGTGATTTGGATGCACTAGATTATCTTTATAAGCTTTTGCCTGAAATCCGTAAATCTGAAAATTGTGATGAAGTGCTTCACGATAGATCTTTGAATAAAAAGCATGATTGCAATGATTTTATTATAAATTCTATTGATGTAAATTATGCTAATAATATGCAAAACCCTAAGCTCGGGGATGCTAGTTTTGCTATGTCCAATAGTCATGATTGGGGAGATTCTTCTTATGATCTTGAAATTTTATTTAAGTCCCATGATGAATATAAGATTGATAATAGTGTTTGTAATAATATTGAAAGTGGGTTTGTAAGAGTGTCAACTTTAGATCCCACATATTTGGATAACATTCAATCTTATGGAATTTTTTATAGAAGCGGGCTTGGAGAAATCATGACTTTAGTTAATGATAATCCCACTATTTTGGAAGAGTGTCAACTTTGCATGCATGTGGATCGTATTGAGAATATGTTGTGTGATAGCTATATTGTTGAATTTTCCTATGATCCTACATGTAATTATTATGAGAGAGGAAAATATGGTTGTAGAAACTTTCATGCTACTAAATAACCTCTCGTTATGTTGAGATTGCTATTGTTCTTTTCTGCTTCCTTGCATATGCTAGTTTTTTCTTGCTATGATAATTTGTTTGCCTATAAGATGAATATTCATAGGAAGCATGTTATACTTAGATGTGTTTGTCACGTGATTTATGATGCTCTCTTTGTGCTTCAATTCTTGTCTTTCATGTGAGCATCGTTAAAATTATCAATGCCTAGCTAAAAGGCTTTAAAAGAAAAGCGCTTGTTGGGAGACAACCCAATATATTTCCTTGCTTTTTGATCCTGGTTAGTAATAAATAAATTATCTAGCCTCTGTTTTTGTTGTGTTTTTTGTGTTTAATTAGTGTTTGTGCCAAGTAGAACCGTTGGGAAGACTTGGGGAAAGTCTTGTTGAACTTGCTGTAAAAAACAGAAACTTTAGCGCTCACGAGAACTGTTGTCATTTTTATTTGAAGAGTGATATTTAGTTAATTCTTTTTGAAGATGATTAATAGATAAATTCCTCACGTCCAGAAATTTATTTTAGAATTTTTGGAGTTCCAGATCTTGCGCTAGCAACAGATTACTACAGACTGTTCTGTTTTTGACAGATTCTGTTTTTCGTGTGTTGTTTGCTTATTTTGATGAATCTATGGTTAGTAAAATAGTTTATAATCCATAGACAAGTTGGAATACTGTAGGTTTAACACCAATATAAATAAATAATGAGTTCATTACAGTACCTTAAAGTGGTCTTTTGTTTTCTTTCGCTAACAGAGCTCACGAGTTTTCTACTTTAAGTTTTGTGTTGTGAAGTTTTCAAGTTTTGGGTGAATTCTTTTGATGGATTATGGAACAAGGAGTGGCAAGAGCCTAAGCTTGGGGATTCCCATGTCAACCCCAACATAATCCAAGTACACCAAAAAGTCAAAGCTTGGGGATGCCCCGGAAGGCATCCCCTCTTTCGTCTACTTCCATCGGTAATTTACTTGGAGCTATATTTTTATTCACCAACATGATATGTGTTTTGCTTGGAGAGTCTTGTATTATTTGTGTCTTTGTGTCTTAGTATGCCACCATAATCCTTGCTGTACACACCTTTTGAGAGAGCCATACATGAATTAAAATTTGATAGAATGCTCTATGTGCTTCACTTATATCTTTTGAGCTAAGTAGTTTTGCTCTATGTGCTTCACTTATATATTTTGAGCGTTATAATTTTGCTCTATGTGCTTCACTTAGATCTTTTAGAGCACGGTGGTGGATTTGTTTTAAAGAAACTATTGATCTCTCATGCTTCACTTAAATTATTTTGAGAGTCTCTTAATAGCACGGTAATTTGCTTAATAATAATATGCTTGGTGTTCAAGATTTGTGAAACTTTCTTTTGAGTGTGTTGAATACTAAGAAAAGATTGAAGCTTGATAATTGTTTTGAGATATGGAGGTGATAATATTAAAGTCATTCTAGTTGAGTAGTTTTGAATTTAAAGAATACTTGTGTTAAAGTTTGTGATTCCTGTAGCATGCACGTATGGTGAACCGTTATGTGATGAAGTCGGAGCATGATTTATTTATTGATTGTCTTCCTTATGAGTGGCGGTCGGGGATGAGCGATGGTCTTTTCCTACCAATCTATCCCCCTAGGAGCATGCGTGTAATACTTTGCTTTGATAACTTCTAGATTTTTGCAATAAGTATATGAGTTCTTTATCACTAGTAGGAAAAGGGTCAAATGTGAAGCACATTAGTGCCGGTTTGAATTTGAGCCGGCACTAATGTGTGCATTAGTGCCGGTTCCAATGGCTAGCCGACCGCTCTCATTAGTATCGGTTTGTGGCGAACCTTTAGCACCGGTTCGTGCCACGAACCGGTACTAAAGTGAGTGGTGGTAGGATGTTGTCAGTCCGGGGCCCCTCCAGCACCTTTAGTACCGGGTCGTATCACGAACCGGTACTAAGGGTCATCCTACATAGACCCTTCGTCCACCCGAGCTCGCTCTGTTCTTCCCCTTTCCCCTCTCCTCTATGTTCTTTTCCCTCTTCCTCTCAAGCTCATCACACATTTTTCCCAAAATTTGTCAAGATTTGAAGCCCCCATCCATTCAAATGATCACAAAGGTTAGCAACTTTGTCCTTTCATCTCTCATTGCTAGATTAGCTCGTGCAATGCTTTATATAGAGATTGAATTTTGAGTTTAGTAATTTGGGAGGAATTATCTATATGTGCTAGTATTTGATTTATATGCAATTTTAGGTCAAAAATAACACTTAGTTTGCATATCTAGGTGTGGTTTACTTAGTACCTTCTAAATCTCCGTCGTAACCACTGTCGATCGCTCGCAACATCCCATCGTCGGCACCACCTTGTGGTGAGCCTCTTGTTCATGAAGTTTTATATAAAAAAATGATGTTTGTGTGATTTGGATATATAGTTACTCGTATAATTATCTTACCCATACGTTGTTTGTTATACATAGTGCCATGGTTTTGATATCCCTCCCCGTCGGCCCTCGTCCGGGTTATGATTTGGATGTGGTATATTCTCTTTTAAAACTATTCATTGTATTTCGTGTTTATGAAAAATTATGCCCATCAAGTTGACATAGATATTTGTATGTAGGAGGTAGTTGAACAGGAAATTCCAACCGACCCTATTGTCGAGAGGTTAAATTTAGCCGAAAGAGAAAACGAGGATTTGAAGGAAAAATTGAAAAGAATTGAGGGGGAGAAGATGGAATCGGAGTTGCATGTTGCCGATGTCGTCGATGATCACAAGATTAAGATGGAGAAAATGCGCTTGAAGATTAGAAAGATTAGAAAATATGCCATTCATAGTTAGGCTTGGTATCATTATGCTGTTGAATCAATTGTTACCTTAGTTGCGATCTTGATCGCATTTGTTGTTGCATTTAAATTCTTTAGCTAGAGAGTTATTTGTTTGTTGCATTTAAGTGTTGTATGATCTTTATGTATGAACTTTATGTATTGTATTAATTTGGTGTTTTCGGTGCTATGTATTGAAGATGAGCCGGCAATGGATGTACGATGACCGATGCTCTCCCGAGTTCATTAATGGCGTGCGTACTTTTCTGCTTGCGGCTGAGGCAAATAAGTGGGCGGATGGTTTTATGCCTTGTCCATGTGCTGGCTGTAAGAATGGTCACAATTACTCTACGTCAAGAACCATTCACATCCACCTGTTTGAGTCCGGTTTCATGCCCCACTATAATGTTTGGACCAAGCATGGAGAAAGAGGGGTTATGATGGAAGACAATGAAGAAGAAGAGGACGATGACAGCTCTCCTGGCCATGGGTTCCCTGAATACGATGATACAACAATGAGGGAAGAAGCTGAGCCGGTAATGCGGGAAGAAGCTGAGCCAGCAATGCGGGAAGAAGCTGAAGAAGAGGCATCGGATGAGCCCGTTGATGATCTAGGTCGGGCCATTGCCGATGCAAAGAGAAACTGCGCAAGTGATTTGGAGAAGAAGAAGTTGTAGCGCATGTTAGAGGATCACAAAAAATTGTTGTACCCGAATTGCGTAGGTGACAAGAAAAAGTTGGGCACCACACTGGAATTGCTACAATGGAAGGCAGAGAATGGTGTATCTGACAAGGGATTTGGAAAGTTGCTGGTAATGATAAAGAATATGCTTCCAAAGGACAATGAATTGCCCAAGAGTATGTACGAAGCAAAGAAGGCTGTCTGCCCTCTAGGGTTAGAGGTGCAGAAGATACATGCATGCCCTAATGATTGCTTCCTCTACCGCGGTGAGTATGAGGATTTGAATGCTTGCCCAGTATGTGGTGCATTGCGCTATAAGATCAGCCGCAATGACCCTGGTGATGTCAAGGGCGAGCACCCCAGGAAGAAGATTCCTGCCAAGGTGATGTTGTTGGGGAACGTAGCAGAAATTCAAAAAATTTCCTACGTAACACCAAGATCTATCTATGGAGAGACCAGCAACGAGTAGAAAGGAGAGTGCATCTACATACCCTTGTAGATCGCTAAGCGGAAGCGTTCAAGTGAACGGGGTTGATGGAGTCGTACTCGTCGTGATTCAGATCACCAATGATCCTAGTGCCGAACGGACGGCACCTCCGCGTTCAACACACGTACAGCTCGACGATGTCTCCCACGCCTTGATCCAGCAAGGGGAGAGGGAGAGGTTGAGGAAGACTCCATCCAGCAGTAGCACAATGGCGTGGTGGTGATGGAGGAGCGTGGCAATCCTGCAGGGCTTCGCCAAGCACCTACGGGAGAGGAGGAGGTGTCACGGGAGGGAGGGAGGCGCCAAGGGCTCAGGTTTGGATGCCCTCCCTCCCCTCCACTATATATAGGGGCAGGGGAGAGGGGGGAGGCGCAGCCTTGCCCCCTACTCCAAGAAAGGGGTGCGGCCAAGAGGGGGGGAGGAGTCCATCCTCCCCAAGGCACCTCGGAGGTGCCTTCCCCCTTGAGGACTCTTCCCTCTAGGGTTCCCTAGGCGCATGGGCCTCTTGGGGCTGGTGCCCTTGGCCCATGTAGGCCAAGGCGCACCCCCTACAGCCCATGTGGCCCCCCGGGGCAGGTGGCCCCACCCGGTGGGCCCCCGGGACCCTTCCGGTGGTCCCGGTACAATACCGATGACCCCGAAACTTGTCCCGATGGCCGAAACAGGACTTCCTATATATAAATCTTTACCTTCGGACCATTCCGGAACTCCTCGTGACGTCCGGGATCTCATCCGGGACTCCGAACAACATTCGGTAACCACATACAAACTTCCTTTATAACCCTAGCGTCATCGAACCTTAAGTGTGTAGACCCTACGGGTTCGGGAGACATGTAGTCATGACCGAGATGTTCTCCGGTTAGTAACCAACAGCGGGATCTGGATACCCATGTTGGCTCCCACATGTTCCACGATGATCTCATTGGATGAACCACGATGTCAAGGACTCAATCAATCCCGTATACAATTCCCTTTGTCTAGCGGTATGGTACTTGCCCGAGATTCGATCGTCGGTATACCGATACCTTGTTCAATCTCGTTACCGGCAAGTCTCTTTACTCGTTCCGTAACACATCATCCCGTGATCAACCCCTTGGTCACATTGTGCACATTATGATGATGTCCTACCGAGTGGGCCCAGAGATACCTCTCCGTTTACACGGAGTGACAAAATCCCAATCTCGATTCGTGCCAACCCAACAGACACTTTCAGAGATACCCGTAGTGTACCTTTATAGCCACCCAGTTACGTTGTGATGTTTGGCACACCCAAAGCACTCCTACGGTATCCGGGAGTTGCACAATCTCATGGTCTAAGGAAATGATACTTGACATTAGAAAAGCTTTAGCATACGAACTACACGATCTAGTGCTATGCTTAGGATTGGGTCTTGTCCATCTCATCATTCTCCTAATGATGTGATCCCGTTATCAACGACATCCAATGTCCATAGCCAGGAAACCATGACTATCTGTTGATCACAACGAGCTAGTCAACTAGAGGCTCACTAGGGACAGATTGTGGTCTATGTATTCACACGTGTATTACGATTTCCGGATAATATAGTTATAGCATGAATAAAAGACAATTATCATGAACAAGGAAATATAATAATAATACTTTTATTATTGCCTCTAGGGCATATTTCCAACAGTCTCCCACTTGCACTAGAGTCAATAATCTAGTTCACATCGATATGTGATTAACACTCAAGGTCACATCCCCATGTGACTAACACCCAAAGAGTTTTGGGTTTGATCATGTTGCTTGTGAGAGATGTTATAGTCAACGGGTCTGAATCTTTCAGATCCGTGTGTGCTTTACAAATCCCTATGTCATCTCCTAGATGCAGCTACCACGCTCTATTTGGAGCTATTCCAAATAACTATTCTACTTGGAGCTATTCTAAATTGTTGCTCCATTATACGTATCTGGTATCTCTACTCAGAGCTATCCGGATAGGTGTTAAGCTTGCATCGACGTAACCCTTTACGACGAACTCTTTTACCACCTCCATAATTGAGAAAATTCCTTAGTCCACTAGTTACTAAGGATAACTTTGACCGCTGTCCTGTGATCCATTCTTGGATCACTCTTGTACCCCTTGACTGACTCATGGCAAGGCACACTTCAGGTGCGGTACACATCATAGCATACTGTAGAGCCTACATCTTATGCATAGGGGACGACCTTAGTCCTTTCTCTCTATTCTGCCATGGTCGAGCTTTAAGTCTTAACTTCATACCTTACAACTCAGGCAAGAACTCCTTCTTTGACTAATCCATCTTGAACACCTTCAAGATCATGTCAAGGTATGTGCTCATTTGAAAGTACCATTAAGCGTTTTAATCTATCCTTATAGATCTTGATGCTCAATGCTCAAGCAGCTTAATCCAGGCTTTTCCATTGAAAAATACTTTCCAAATAACCCTTTATGATTTCCAGAAATTCTACGTCATTTCTGATCATTAATATGTCAACAACATATACTCATCAGAAATTCTATAGTGCTCCCACTCACTTCTTTGGAAATACAAGTTTCTCATAAACTTTGTATACACCCAAAATCTTTGATCATCATCAAAGCATACATTCCAACTCCGAGATGCTCACTCCAGTCCTCAGAAGGATTGCTGGAGCTTTGCATACTTATTAGCATATTTCAGGATAGACAAAACCTTCCGGTTGTATCACATACAACCTTTCCTCAAGAATCGTCGAGGAAACAATGTTTTGCCATCCTATCTGCAAGATTTCATAAATAATGCAGTAATTGCTAATATAATTCCAACAGACTCTTAGCATCGCTACGAGTGAGAAAGTCTCATCGTAGTCAACTCCTTGAACTTGTCGAAAAACATCTTAACGACAAGTCGAGCTTTCTCAATGGTGACACTTACCATCATTGTCTGTCTTCCTTTCAAAATCCATATGTACCTAACAGCCTTACGACCATCAAGTAGTTCTTCCAAAGTCTACACTTTGTTTTCATACATGGATCCTCTCTCGGGTTTTATGGCCTCGAGCCATTTATCGGAATCCGGGCCCACCATCGCTTCTCCATAGCTCGTAGGTTCATTGTTGTCTAGCAACATGACTTCCAAGACAGGATTACGTACCACTCTGAAGTAGTACGCATCCTTGTCATCCCACAAGATTTGGTAGTGACTCGATCCGAAGTTTCATGATCAATATCATAAGCTTCCACTTCAATTGGTGTAGGTGCCACAGGAACAACTCCCTGTGCCCTGTCACACACTAGTTGAAGAGACGGTTCAATAACCTCATCAAGTCTCCACCATCCTCCCACTCAATTCTTTCGAGAGAAACCTTTCCTCGAGAAAGGACCCGATTCAAGAAACAATTCATATTGCTTTCGGATCTGAATTAGGAGGTATACCCAACTGTTTTGGGTGTCCTATGAAGATGTACTTTATCCGCTTTGGGTTCGAGCTTATCAACCTGAAACTTTTTCATATAAGCGTCGCAGCCCCAAACTTTTAAGAAACGACAACTTAGGTTTCTCTAAACCATAATTCATACGGTGTCATCTCATCGGAATTACGTGGTGCCCTATTTAAAGTGAATGTGGTTGTCTTTAATGCCTAACCCATAAACTATCGTGGCAGTTCGATAAGAGACATCATGGTATGCATTATATCCAATAGGGTGCAACTATGATGTTCGGACACACCATCACACTATGGTGTTCCAGGCGGTATTAATTGTGAAACAATTTCCACAATGTCTTAATTGTGTGCCAAAACTCGTAACTCAGATACTCATCTCTATGATCATATCATAGACATTTTATCCTCTTGTCACAACGATCTTTCAACTTCACTCTGAAATTACTTGAACCTTTCAATAATTCAGACTCGTGATTCATCAAGTAAATATACTCAACATCTACTTGAATCATCTGTGAAGTAAGAACATAACGATATTCACTACATGCCTCAGCACTCATTGGACTGCACACATCAAAATGTGTTGCTTCCAACAAGTTGCTATCTTGTTCCATCTTACTGAAAACGAGGCTTTTCAGTCATCTTGCCCATGTGGTATGATTTGCATGTCCCAAGTGATTCAAAATCAAGTGAGTCAAAACGGTCCATTTGCATGGAGTTTCTTCATGCATATACACCAATAGACATGGTTCGCATGTCTCAAACTTTTCAAAAACGAGTGAGCCCAAAGATCCATCAATATGGAGCTTCTTCATGCGTTTTATACCGATATGACTTACGTGGCAGTGCCACAAGTAGGTGGTTCTATCATTACTATCTTTTGGCATGAACATGTGTATCACTACGATCGAGATTTAATAAACCATTCATTTTAGGTGTAAGACCATTGAAGGTATTATTCAAGTAAACAGAGTAACCATTATTCTCCTTAAATGAATAACCGTATTGCGATAGACGTAATCCAATCATGTCTATGCTCAACGCAAACACCAAATAACAATTATTTAGGTTTAACACCAATCTCTTTGGTAGAGGGAGCGTGCGATGCTTGATCATATCAATTTTGGAAAAACTTCCAACACATATCGTCAGCTCACCTTTAGCTAGTCTCCGTTTATTCCGTAGCCTTTTGTTTCGAGTTACTAACACTTAGCAACTGAACTGGTATCTAATACCCTGGTGCTACTAGGAGTACTAGCAAAGTACACATTAACACAATGTATATCCAATATACTTCTATCGACCTTGCCAGCCTTCTTATCTACCAAGTATCTAGGGTAATTCTGCTCTAGTGGTTGTTCCCCTTATTACAGAAGCACTTAGTCTTGGGTTTGGGTTTTACCTTGGGTTTCTTCACTAGAGCAGCAGCTGATTTGCCGTTTCATGAAGTATCCCTTCTTGCCCTTGCCCTTCTTGAAACTAGTGGTTTCACCAACCATCAACAATTGATGCTCCTTCTTGATTTCTACTTTCGCGGTGTCAAACATCGCGAATACCTCAAGGATCATCATATCTATCCCTGATATGTTATAGTTCATCACGAAGCTCTAACAGCTTGGTGGCAATGACTTTGGAGAACCATCACTATCTTATCTGGAAGATCAACTCCCACTCGATTCAAATGATTGTTGTACTCAGACAATCTGAGCACAAGCTCAACAATTGAGCTTTTCTCCTTAGTTTGCAGGTTAAGAAAGTCATCGGAGGTCTTATACCTCTTGACATGGGCACGAGCCTGAAATCCCAATTTCAGCCCTCAAAACATCTCATATGTTTCGCGATGTTTCAAAAACGTCTTTGGTGCCTCAACTCTAAACCGTTTAACTGAACTATCACGTAGTTATCAAAACGTCTATGTCAGATGTTCGCAACAACCACAGACAACGTTCGAGGTTCAGCACACTGAGCGGTGCATTAAGGACATAAGCCTTCTATGAAGCAATGAGGACAATCCTAGTCCGCATAATTGCTACTATCAACTTTCAACTAATTTTTTCTCTAGGAACATATCTAAACAGTAGAACTATAGCGTGAGCTACGACATAATTTGCAAAAACCTTTTGACTATGTTCAGGATAATTAAGTTCATCTTATGAACTCCCACTTAGATAGACATCCCTCTAGTCATCTAAGTGATTACATGATCCGAGTCAAACTAGGCCGTGTCCGATCATCACGTGAGACGGACTAGTCATCATCGGTGAACATCTTCATGTTGATCGTATCTTCTATACGACTCATGTTCGACCTTTCGGTCTCCGTGTTCCGAGGCCATGTCTGTACATGCTAGGCTCGTCAAGTTAACCCTAAGTGTTTTGCATGTGTTCCGAGGCCATGTCTGTACATGCTAGGCTCGTCAACACCCGTTGTATTTGAACGTCTGAATAAAACACCCGATCATCATGTGATGTTTTGAAACAGCAAACTGTCGCAACGGTGCACAGTTAGGGGAGAACACTTCTTGAAATTGTTGTAAGGGATCATCTTATTTACTACCGTCGTTCTAAGCAAATAAGATGTATAAACATGATAAACATCACATGCAATCAAATAGTGACATGATATGGCCATCATCACTTTGCTCCTTTTGATCTCCATCTTCGGGGCTCCATGATCATCATCGTCACCGGCATGACACCATGATCTCCATCATCATGATCTCCATCATCGTGTCTTCATGAAGTTGCCTCGCCAACTATTACTTCTACTACTATGGCTAACGGTTAGCAATAAAGTAAAGTAATTACATGACGTTTAAGTTGACACACATGTCACAAATAAATAAAGACAACTCCTATGGCTCCTGCCGATTGTCATACTCATCGACATGCAAGTCGTGATTCCTATTACAAGAACATGATCAATCTCATACATCACATATATCATTCATCACATCCTTTTTGGCCATATCACATCACATAGCATACCCTGCAAAAACAAGTTAGACGTCCTCTAATTGTTGTTTGCATGTTTTACGTGGCTGCTATGGGTTTCTAGCAAGAACGTTTCTTACCTACGCATGAACCACAACGTGATATGCCAATTGCTATTTACCCTTCATAAGGACCCTTTTCATCGAATCCGATCCGACTAAAGTGGGAGAGACAGACACCCGCCAGCCACCTTATGCAACTAGTGCATGTTTGTCGGTGGAACCGGTCTCACGTAAGCGTACGTGTAAGGTTGGTCCGGGCCGCTTCATCCCACGATGCCGCCGAATCAAGATAAGACTAGTAACGGCAAGCATATTGAACAATATCGACGCCCACAACTACTTTGTGTTCTACTCATGCAAAGAATCTACGCAATAGACCTAGCTCATGATGCCACTGTTGGGGAACGTAGCAGAAATTCAAAAAAATTCCTACGTAACACCAAGATCTATCTATGGAGAGACCAGCAACGAGTAGAAAGGGGAGTGCATCTACATACCCTTGTAGATCGCTAAGCGGAAGCGTTCAAGTGAACGGGGTTGATGGAGTCGTACTCGTCGTGATTCAGATCACCGATGATCCTAGTGCCGAACGGACAGCACCTCCGCGTTCAACACACGTACAGCTCGACGATGTCTCCCACGCCTTGATCCAGCAAGGAGAGAGGGAGAGGTTGAGGAAGACTCCATCCAGCAGCAGCACAACGGCGTGGTGGTGATGGAGGAGCGTGGCAATCCTGCAGGGCTTCGCCAAGCACCTACGGGAGAGGAGGAGGTGTCACGGGAGGGAGGGAGGCGCCAAGGGCTCAGGTATGGATGCCCTTAACTTCGTACCTTACAACTCAGGCAAGAACTCCTTTTTTGACTGATCCATCTTGAACACCTTCAAGATCACGTCAAGGCATGTGCTCATTTGAAAGTACCATTAAGCGTTTTGATCTATCCTTATAGATCTTGATGCTCAATGTTCAAGTAGCTTAATCCAGGTTTTCCATTGAAAACACTTTCCAAATAACCCTATATGCTTTCCAGAAATTCTACGTCATTTCTGATCATTAATATGTCAACAACATATACTCATCAGAAATTCTATAGTGCTCCCACTCACTTCTTTGGAAATACAAGTTTCTCATAAACTTTGTATACACCCTAAATCTTTGATCATCATCAAAGCATACATTCCAACTCCGAGATGCTCACTCCAGTCCTCAGAAGGATTGCTGGAGCTTTGCATACTTATTAGCATATTTCAGGATAGACAAAACCTTCCGGTTGTATCACATACAACCTTTCCTCAAGAATCGTCGAGGAAACAATGTTTTGACATCCTATCTGCAAGATTTCATAAATAATGCAGTAATTGCTAATATAATTCCAACATACTCTTAGCATCGCTACGAGTGAGAAAGTCTCATCGTAGTCAACTCCTTGAACTTGTCGAAAAACATCTCAACGACAAGTCGACCTTTCTCAATGGTGACACTTACCATCATTGTCTGTCTTCCTTTCAAAATCCATATGTACCTAACAGCCTTATGACCATCAAGTAGTTCTTCCAAAGTCTACACTTTGTTTTCATACATGGATCCTCTCTCGGGTTTTATGGCCTTGAGCCATTTATCGGAATCCAGGCCCACCATCGCTTCTCCATAGCTCGTAGGTTCATTGTTGTCTAGCAACATGACTTCCAAGACAGGATTACTGTACCACTCTGAAGTAGTACGTATCCTTGTCACCCTACGAGGTTTGGGAGTGACTTGATCTGAAGTTTCATGATCACTATCATAAGCTTCTACTTCAATTGGTGTAGGTGCCACAGGAACAACTTCCTGTGCCCTGCTACACACTGGTTGAAGTGATGGTTCAGTAACCTCATCAAGTCTCCACCATCCTCCCACTCAATTCTTTCGAGAGAAACCTTTCCTCGAGAAAGGACCCAATTCTAGAAACAATTCATATTGCCTTCGGATCTGAATTAGGAGGTATACCCAACTGTTTTGGGTGTCCTATGAAGATGTACTTTATCCGCTTTGGGTTCGAGCTTAATCCTGAAACTTTTTCACATAAGCGTCGCAGCCCCAAACCTTTAAGAAATGACAACTTAGGTTTCTCTAAACCATAATTCATACGGTGTCATCTCATCGGAATTACGTGGTGCCCTATTTAAAGTGAATGTGGTTGTCTTTAATGCCTAACCCATAAACTATCCTGGCAGTTCGATAAGAGACATCATGGTATGCATCATATCCAATAGGGTGCAACTATGATGTTCGGACACACCATCACACTATGGTGTTCCAGGCGGTATTAATTGTGAAACAATTTCCACAATGTCTTAATTGTGTGCCAAAACTCGTAACTCAGATACTCATCTCTATGATCATATCATAGACATTTTATCCTCTTGTCACAATCTTCTACTTCACTCTGAAATTACTTGAACCATTCAATAATTCAGACTTGTGTTTCATCAAGTAAATATTCTCAACATCTACTCGAATCATCTGTGAAGTAAGAACATAACGATATTCACTGCATGCCTCAGCACTCATTGGACTGCACGCATCAAAATGTGTTGCTTCCAACAAGTTGCTATCTTGTTACATCTTACTGAAAACGAGGCTTTTCAGTCATCTTGCCCATGTGGTATGATTTGCATGTCCCAAGTGATTCAAAATCAAGTGAGTCAAAACGGTCCATTTGCATGGAGTTTCTTCATGCATATACACCAATAGACATGGTTCGCATGTCTCAAACTTTTCAAAAACGAGTGAGCCCAAAGATCCATCAATATGGAGCTTCTTCATGCGTTTTATACCGATATGACTTACGTGGCAGTGCCACAAGTAGGTGGTTCTATCATTACTATCTTTTGGCATGAACATGTGTATCACTACGATCGAGATTTAATAAACCATTCATTTTAGGTGTAAGACCATTGAAGGTATTATTCAAATAAACAGAGTAACGATTATTCTCCTTAAATGAATAACCGTATTGCGATAGACGTAATCCAATCATGTCTATGCTCAACGCAAACACCAAACAACAATTATTTAGGTTTAACACCAATCTCTTTGGTAGAGGGAGCGTGCGATGCTTGATCATATGAAGCTTGGAAAAACTTCCAACACATATCGTCAGCTCACCTTTAGCTAGTCTCCGTTTATTCCGTAGCCTTTTGTTTCGAGTTACTAACACTTAGCAACCGAACCGGTATCTAATACCCTGGTGCTACTAGGAGTACTAGCAAAGTACACATTAACACAATGTATATCCAATATACTTCTATCGACCTTGCCAGCCTTCTTATCTACCAAGTATCTAGGGTAATTCTGCTCTAGTGGTTGTTCCCCTTATTACAGAAGCACTTAGTCTCGGGTTTGGGTTTTACCTTGGGTTTCTTCACTAGAGCAGCAACTGATTTGCCGTTTCATGAAGTATCCCTTCTTGCCCTTGCCCTTCTTGAAACTAGTGGTTCCACCAACCATCAACAATTGATGCTCCTTCTTGATTTCTACTTTCGCGGTGTCAAACATCGCGAATACCTCAAGGATCATCATATCTATCCCTGATATGTTATAGTTCATCACGAAGCTCTAACAGCTTGGTGGCAATGACTTTGGAGAACCATCACTGTCTTATCTGGAAGATCAACTCCCACTCGATTCAAATGATTGTTGTACTCAGACAATCTGAGCACAAGCTCAACAATTGAGCTTTTCTCCTTAGTTCGCAGGTTAAGAAAGTCATCGGAGGTCTTATACCTCTTGACATGGGCACGAGCCTGAAATACCAATTTCAGCCCTCAAAACATCTCATATGTTTCGCGATGTTTCAAAAACGTCTTTGGTGCCTCAACTCTAAACCGTTTAACTGAACTATCACGTAGTTATCAAAACGTGTATGTCAGATGTTCGCAACAACCACAGACAACGTTCGAGGTTCAGCACACTGAGCGGTGCATTAAGGACATAAGCCTTCTATGAAGCAATGAGGACAATCCTCAGTTTACGGACCTAGTCCGCATAATTGCTACTATCAACTTTCAACTAATTTTTCTCTAGGAACATATCTAAACAGTAGAACTATAGCGTGAGCTACGACATAATTTGCAAAAACCTTTTGACTATGTTCAGGATAATTAAGTTCATCTTATGAACTCCCACTTAGATAGACATCCCTCTAGTCATCTAAGTGATTACATGATCCGAGTCAAACTAGGCCGTGTCCGATCATCACGTGAGACAGACTAGTCATCATCGGTGAACATCTTCATGTTGATCGTATCTTCTATACGACTCATGTTCGACCTTTCGGTCTCCGTGTTCCGAGGCCATGTCTGTACATGCTAGGCTCGTCAAGTTAACCCTAAGTGTTTCGCGTGTGTAAATCTGTCTTACACCCGTTGTATGTGAACGTTAGAATCTAACACCCGATCATCACGTGGTGCTTCGAAACACGAACTGTCGCAACGGTGCACAGTTAGGGGAGAACACTTCTTGAAATTGTTGTAAGGGATCATCTTATTTACTACCGTCGTTCTAAGCAAATAAGATGTATAAACATGATAAACATCACATGCAATCAAATAGTGACATGATATGGCCATCATCACTTTGCTCCTTTTGATCTCCATCTTCGGGGCTCCATGATCATCATCGTCACCGGCATGACACCATGATCTCCATCATCATGATCTCCATCGTCGTGTCTTCATGAAGTTGCCTCGCCAACTATTACTTCTACTACTATGGCTAACGGTTAGCGATAACGTAAAGTAATTACATGACGTTTAAGTTGACACGCAGGTCACAAATAAATAAAGACAACTCCTATGGCTCCTGCCGGTTGTCATACTCATCGACATGCAAGTCGTGATTCCTATTACAAGAACATGATCAATCTCATACATCACATATATCATTCATCACATCCTTTTTGGCCATATCACATCACATAGCATACCCTGCAAAAACAAGTTAGACGTCCTCTAATTGTTGTTTGCATGTTATACGTGGCTGCTATGGGTTTCTAGCAAGAACGTTTCTTACCTACGCATGAACCACAACATGATATGCCAATTGCTATTTACCCTTCATAAGGACCCTTTTCATCGAATCCGATCCGACTAAAGTGGGAGAGACAGACACCCGCCAGCCACCTTATGCAACTAGTGCATGTTTGTCGGTGGAACCGGTCTCACGTAAGTGTACGTGTAAGGTTGGTCCGGGCCGCTTCATCCCACGATGCCGCCGAATCAAGATAAGACTAGTAACGGCAAGCATATTGAACAATATCGACGCCCACAACTACTTTGTGTTCTACTCGTGCAAAGAATCTACGCAATAGACCTAGCTCATGATGCCACTGTTGGGGAACGTAGCAGAAATTCAAAAAATTTCCTACGTAACACCAAGATCTATCTATGGAGAGACCAGCAACGAGTAGAAAGGAGAGTGCATCTACATACCCTTGTAGATCGCTAAGCGGAAGCGTTCAAGTGAACGGGGTTGATGGAGTCGTACTCGTCGTGATTCAGATCACCGATGATCCTAGTGCCGAACGGACGGCACCTCCGCGTTCAACACACGTACAGCTCGACGATGTCTCCCACGCCTTGATCTAGCAAGGAGAGAGGGAGAGGTTGAGGAAGACTCCATCCAGCAGCAGCACAATGGCGTGGTGGTGATGGAGGAGCGTGGCAATCCTGCAGGGCTTCGCCAAGCACCTACGGGAGAGGAGGAGGTGTCACGGGAGGGAGGGAGGCGCCAAGGGCTCAGGTTTGGATGCCCTCCCTCCCCTCCACTATATATAGGGGCAGGGGAGAGGGGGGAGGCGCAGCCTTGCCCCCTACTCCAAGAAAGGGGTGCGGCCAAGAGGGGGGGAGGAGTCCATCCTCCCCAAGGCACCTCGGAGGTGCCTTCCCCCTTGAGGACTCTTCCCTCTAGGGTTCCCTAGGCGCATGGGCCTCTTGGGGCTGGTGCCCTTGGCCCATGTAGGCCAAGGCGCACCCCCTACAGCCCATGTGGCCCCCCGGGGCAGGTGGCCCCACCCGGCCCCCGGGACCCTTCCGGTGGTCCTGGTACAATACCGATGACCCCGAAACTTGTCCCGATGGCCAAAACAGGACTTCCTATATATAAATCTTTACCTCCAGACCATTCTGGAACTCCTCGTGACGTCCGGGATCTCATCCGGGACTCCGAACAACATTCGGTAACCACATACAAACTTCCTTTATAACCCTAGCGTCATCGAACCTTAAGTGTGTAGACCCTACGGGTTCGGGAGACATGTAGTCATGACCGAGATGTTCTCCGGTCAATAACCAACAGCGGGATCTGGATACCCATGTTGGCTCCCACATGTTCCACGATGATCTCATCGGATGAACCACGATGTCAAGGACTCAATCAATCCCGTATACAATTCCCTTTGTCTAGCGGTATGGTACTTGCCCGAGATTCGATCGTCGGTATACCGATACCTTGTTCAATCTCGTTACCGGCAAGTCTCTTTACTCGTTCCGTAACACATCATCCCGTGATCAACCCCTTGGTCACATTGTGCACATTATGATGATGTCCTACCGAGTGGGCCCAGAGATACCTCTCCGTTTACACGGAGTGACAAAATCCCAATCTCGATTCGTGCCAACCCAACAGACACTTTCAGAGATACCCGTAGTGTACCTTTATAGCCACCCAGTTACGTTGTGACGTTTGGCACACCCAAAGCACTCCTACGGTATCCGGGAGTTGCACAATCTCATGGTCTAAGGAAATGATACTTGACATTAGAAAAGCTTTAGCATACGAACTACACGATCTAGTGCTATGCTTAGGATTGGGTCTTGTCCATCTCATCATTCTCCTAATGATGTGATCCCGTTATCAACGACATCCAATGTCCATAGCCAGGAAACCATGACTATCTGTTGATCACAACGAGCTAGTCAACTAGAGGCTCACTAGGGACAGATTGTGGTCTATGTATTCACACATGTATTACGATTTCCGGATAATACAGTTATAGCATGAATAAAAGACAATTATCATGAACAAGGAAATATAATAATAATACTTTTATTATTGCCTCTAGGGCATATTTCCAACAGATGTGGTATGCTCCTATAATACCACATTGAAACGTTTGTTCCAAAACAAAGAGCATGCCAAGGTGATGCGATGGCACGGAGAAGACCGTAAGAAAGACGGAAAGTTGAGAGTACCTGCTGACGGGTCGCAGTGGAGAAAAATCGAAAGGAAGTACGGGAAGGAGTTTGTAGATGACGCAAGGAACGTATGGTTTGGTCTAAGCACAGATGGCATTAATCCTTTTGGGGAGCAGAGCAGCAACCATAGCACCTGGCCTGTGACTCTATGTTTGTATAACCTTCCTCCTTGGTTGTGCATGAAGCGGAAGTTCATTATGATGCCAGTGCTCATCCAAGGCCCTAAGCAACCCGGCAACGACATTGATGTGTACCTAAGGCCATTAGTTGAAGAACTCTTACAACTGTGGAATGGAACAGGTGTACGTGCGTGAGATGAGCACATGGGGGAAGAATTTGACCTAAAGGCGTTGCTGTTCGTGACCATCAATGATTGGCCTGCTCTCAGTAACCTTTCAGGACAGACAAACAAGGGATACTACGCATGCACGCACTGTTTGGACGATACCAACAATATATATTTGGCTAATTGTAAGAAGAATGTGTACCTAGGACATTGTCGATTTCTTCCGAGCAAACATCCCGTAAGAAAGAAAGGCAAGAATTTCAAAGGTGAGGCGGATCACCGGACGAAGCCTCGCCACCGTACTGGTGCTGATGTACATGACATGGTCAAGGATTTGAAGGTGGTCTTTGGAAAGGGTCCTAGTGGACAACCTGTTCCGAATGACGCTGACGGACGCGCACCCATGTGGAAGAAGAAATATATATTTTGGGACCTACCCCATTGGAAAGACCTAGAGGTCCGCTCCACAATCAACGTGATGCACGTGACGAAGAATCTTTGTGTGACCCTGCTTGGCTTCTTGGGCGTGTATGGGAAGACAAAATATACACCTGAGGCACAGGAGGACCATCAACGTATGCATGGAAAAGACGGCATACATCAAGGTCATGCAAGCTACGCTCTTACCAAAGAAGAGAAGGAAATCTTCTTTGAATGCCTGCTCAGTATTAAGGTACCGTCTGGCTTCTCATCGAATATAAAGGGAATAATAAACATGGCAGAGAAAAAGTTCCAGAACCTAAAGTCTCATGACTGCCACATTATTATGACGCAACTGCTTCCGGTTGCATTGAGGGGGCTTCTACCGGAAAACGTTCGATTAGCCATTGTGAAGCTATGTGCATTCCTCAATGCAATCTCTCAGAAGGTAATCGATCCAGAAATCATACCAAGGTTAGAGAATGATTTGGTGCAATGTCTTGTCAGTTTCGAGTTGGTGTTCCCACCATCCTTCTTCAACATCATGACGCACGTCCTAGTTCACCTGTGTGAAGAGATTAACGTTTTGGGTCCTGTATTTCTGCACAATATGTTCCCCTTTGAGAGGTTCCTGGGAGTCTTAAAGAAATATGTTCATAACCGTGCTAGGCTAGAAGGTAGCATCTCCAAGGGACATGAAAATGAGGAGGTGATTGACTTTTGTATTGACTTTATTCCTGACCTTAAGCCGATTGGTGTTCCTGAATCGCGGCATAAGGGCAGACTGGATGGAAAAGGCACGCTAGGAGGGGAACAAAATAATATGTATGGACGGACATTCTCTCACTGAAGCACACTACAAAGTTTTACAGAATTCCGCCTTGGTGGCTCCGTATATGGATGAACAGAAGAATTTGCTACGCTCCAAACACCCAGAGCGGTCTGATCACTGGATTACACGTGAACAAACCAGGAGTTTCGCCAGCTGGTTGTAGACACGTACCATGCATGACGCCTCTATTGAAGATGACATGTACTTGCTGTCCCAGTTACCATCTTCGAATATAATGACTTTCAAAGGGTACAAGATAAATGGTAATACATTTTACACGATCGCCCAAGATAAGAAGAGCACCAACCAAAACAGTGGCGTCCGCTTTGATGCAGAAACCAAGACGGAAAGGAAACATATTATGGTTATATACAGGACATATGGGAACTTGACTATCGACGTGGTTTGAAGGTCCCTTTGTTTCGGTGCAAATGGGTCAATATGACACGAGGCGGGGTAACGGAAGACCCGCAGTACGGAATGAAAACAGTGGATCTCAACAATCTTGCGTATGCAGACGAACCATTCGTCCTAGCCAATGACGTGGCACAGGTTTTCTATGTGAAGGACATGTCTACCAAGCCGAGAAAAAGAAAAGATAAGGAAGCGAATGCATCGTACGATGAGCCAAAGCGGCACATAGTTCTTTCTGGGAAGAGAAACATCATGGGAGTGGATGACAAGACAGACATGTCAGGAGATTATGAAAAATTTGATGAAATTGCTCCATTCACAGTGAATATTGACCCGAGCATCCAGTTAAATGATGAAGATTTTCCATGGCTACGGCGCAAAGGGACACACGCGAAGAAAAAGTTTCACACCCAAAGATCTGGGATGTGATCGGCTTCACTATCATCACTTCCTTCTGTGTTTCACACCCAGGAGGGAATCTCTGTAATAGTTAGGGTAGCTAGTTATGTGTTTTGGCATTTGAAACATGAAGAAATTTTATGTGCAAGCAAATTCTTTCATGCATTTACTGATTTTTTCAGCTAAATGACCCTGAAATTGAAAAGTATTTCAAATGAACTCGGAAAATGTTGAAAGTTGGCATGGTATCATAATTTCACCCACATAGCATGTGCAAAAAAGTAGAGAGGGTTACCGCAAAAACTGGATGCACTTCGTGTACAAAATGAACAATCTCTTTCGAAGTATCAGGGTTTCGGACAAAAACTCATCCGTTACAAAGGCATTTCATTTTTTAAATAACCTAAGCATTACCAAATTGAATATAATGATAAAACACACTAATATTAAACATAAGAAAAAAGAATCACTGAAAAATCTATTTTCAAAGTTAAGTTATTCACAAACTAGTGATTCACACAAATTTCAAATAATTAAAAATTTAAACTATTCAAATTTGTGAACTACAGGTACTGACAGAAAGTTTGTAATTTTTTGTACCTAAAGAAAAAATATTCACAAAGAAACTCTAAATATAGCAAAAAAACAACTCAAAAATAAATAAAACAAAAATAAATAAAGCAAAAAAATAATTAAAAAAGCCCACCTACTGGGCCATAGCGGCCTGCATACGACTAGAAACCCAAATCCTAGTTGGGCCAGGATGCAGGCCCGCTAGCCCAGTAGGCCCAACAGGGCATCACAGTAGAGGTCGGCCCAAAAGGCCTGCTTAAGAGAGGAGCTCGAGACAGCAGCGATGGCGGGGCTTATAAGCAGGTGCGAGTGCCCCTCGGCTAGCAAGGTGGGACTAAACTTCTGCGCCCCTCGCCTGGCAGCGCACACCCTTTAGTACCGGGTCATGGCTCCAACCGGTACTAAAGGGGGGGGGCCTTTAGTACCGGTTGGTGCCATGACCCGGTACTAAAGGGGGTGCGGTTCCCGCCGCTTCGCCTGGCCAAAACAGACCTTTAGTACCGGTTGGTGGCTCCAACCGGTACTAA
>NC_057800.1:170298274-170299601 GCF_018294505.1 Triticum aestivum | reverse complement strand
TCCCCGTCTTCTCCGCCCCATCCCCGTCGTCGCTGCCCCGTCGCCATCTCCGTCTTCGTCCCCGTCCCCGTCGCCGCCCCCCATCGTCGCGCCTCGCCGGTGAGCTCCTGGCCTGGCTGCCAACCACACACACACACACATTGTTATAGAAGTGTTAGCAATCTTTATATTTTTTAGTTATAGAATTATTATAAATGTTAGTTTTAGTTATAGAAATGTTAGTTATATAGAAATGTTAGTTATATAGAAAATATTAGAAATGTTAGTTATATAGAAATGTTAGTTATATTAGAAATGTTAGTTATATAGAAATGTTTTTTAGTTATAGAAATATTAGAAATGTTAGTTTTAGTTATAAAATTTAGAATTTGCATATATGAAATCACAATCCATCATTTAAAAAATGTTACTTTACTTTTGTGGCATATAGTATTTGTTGTCGATGATGCCCGGCTCGCATCCTCGCCGTCGACCCATTCGCGACGATGTCCTGCTTCAGAGGACCCATGTCCGGGACTGGGCTCCGCCGGGCTGGCACTGGGAGGTGCTACCTTCAGGGGCGTGACGCTTGGTGAGGAACCCGGCCCCAGGTCCTGTCGTCGACCCTCATCTCCTTTGGTGGCGTTCGCGTGGGCCACTTTCAGTGCGGAGGGAGCCGGCCTCGCCGGAGGTGGTACGTCGTCGTGTCAGGGAGGAGGACGAGCACGTCCATCGCTACATGGCTGCTATGGACGTCAGGTTCTCCAATACCTGGCAGGTTCTTTGGGGAGATCACCCGATCTATGATCCAGTCATGGTTCCTTCACTTTGGTTGTCCACTGCCTATATTACTCTCTAGTATTCGATCTTTATTAGCTAGCTAGCTAGCTAGTGATGTATTCGATATATAATATTCGAGATGATTTATTCGAGATTATATATATTATTCGAGACGATGTATTCGAGATTATGTCTATTATTCGAGATGACGTATTCGAGATTATATTCAATGATGCTTATTATGTACTATGATTGATTCAGTTTTTCCTTATTAATTGATTGCATCCATGCATTGAGCATTGTAATTTGAATATATTTCTTTTGGATTAGTTAAACAAAACCTATGGCGGACAATACCGACAGAGAGGGAGAAGAGGCCCTGTTCAATATCATACGCAATCCTCGCGGGCCAGATGATGATCAGAATGAAGAAGATTATGACGACTCCGAATATCTAAACAACACCGAGGAGGGTGATATGATATTCGATCGCGGCGACCGAATTGATGAAGTCATGAACTATGAACATGAGGAAGAAAATGTTGATCTTGAAACAACAAAGACCGGC
>NC_057800.1:170295756-170297962 GCF_018294505.1 Triticum aestivum | reverse complement strand
TTTATATAAGCAGGCATCTGGTGATCATCACATGTTTTAAATGACTTGAAGATATATTAATGAATCGATCTTTCTTCTTTCAGCCATCCGGATCGAGCAAATCTTCAGGCAATAGGAAACAAGGCCCGAACAAAAAGTTGAAGGAGGGCGTAATGTACAATATCGAGGCCATCAAACCTAATGGCGAACCATTAGCACCTAAGAAGATTGCGGACAAGTTCATTCGTTAATGCAGAGTTCTCGTGAAGGACCAACTCCCGATCTCCCTTCAAGAATGGAGAGAGCCAGCAAAGCCACGTCCAGGAGTTTATTTTGTCGACGACAGACAAAAACTTCTGCTTTGGGAAACGCTCATGGAACATTTCACCCTACCAGATCATTTCACATATGCAGATGTGGAGAAAGTCAAGGACGCTGGTCTTAGGAAGATGGCAGTTGCATTCAAAAACCACAAGAATCGTGAATGGGCCAAGTACGTCAAGGGAGGAAGGAAGACTCCAGTATTCGAGGGAACACTAGAGAAGCAAAGTGCTCATTGGGACGATTTCGTGAAATTCAAGGATTCAGAATTATCTAAGGAACGGTCGAGAATAAACAAGTCCAATGCCGCAAAAAAGGATAAGTTCCATAAGCTGGGGCCAGGTGGCTATGCGGTGGGAATGCCTAAGTGGGATAAGTCTGAGAAAGAGATGGAGGATGCAGGTGTCACTCCAGAAACATTGAGCTGCCCCCCTAGGTGCAGGACTTGGTTCTATGCGCACGGGGGGAGTTGGACCCTAAGACAGGCAAAGTTTCGAAGAAGGCATGTCTAGACGGAGCCAAAGATAAGCTACTTGTTGCAATAGAAGAGGCTCGATCGGGGGTGTTCCAGCCCAACAGAGAGAACGACGAGCTTACGCATGCCCTGGGAAATCCTAAACACCCGGGAAGAATACGAGGCATGGGCGCTATTCCGTGGTATGAGTGGTTTTCGGACTGGAACGCCGACTACAGAACCCGTGCGAGAAAGAAGATTGCGGAGGAGAAGAAGAGGGAGATGGAGGAGGAGCAGAGGAAGCTAGACTATGAACACCTTCAAGGCCTAGAATCAGCGCACGCGGACTTGGCAGTCAAATTTCAGCAGCAGCGGTAGCAGATCGACTCACTTAGCCAGCAAAGGGGGTCTCAGCAGCTGCAGCAGCTAGCGGATGCTCCAGCATTGGATAGCACCGTCCCATCCATGCCGAGAAGCAACGTGGGTTCTGCCCCGGGCAACGCATTGCTGGATAGCTACCCAGTGGATGACATCAAAGAGAACACTAACTGCGAGCTACACTTCAAAATGAAGAACATATCCATGAAGGTGGCGGACGCCCTTGCTTTTACAAATCCCCCCGAGGCAACCTTCCATAGCAACCCGATTCCAGCGGGCTATGCTCGTGTCTTGGTTGATGAGGTGTTGGACCAATATTCGTGGCTAGAGCTTGACATTCCTGGAGGTGATGATGAGCACACACTGGGAGAGGCCAACCATCGTATCATCCTATGGAGAAAGGATTGCATCATCTTTCGAAGTCCACTGACACCGCGTCATCCGACTCCTCGTCGAAGTCCTCCACCGAGTCAGTAGACTCCCGCTCCTCCAAGTCCACCAACGCGTCAGGCCACTCCTCCTCCAAGTCCGGCATAGCTTCAGGCCACTCCTCCTCCTCCAAGTCCGGCAAAGCGTGAGGCCACTCCTCCTCCAAGTCCGGCACAGCTTCAGGCCACTCCTCCTCCTCCAACTCAGCCACGTCAGCCGTCTTCGCCGCCTCAGCAATCACGGAAGAGAGCCGCCTCAGCTATGGTGCGTAGCGGTACAAGTCAAGGTAGTGCTGGAGGTACAGGCGGATGCAAGCGATTTCAATATGGTCCAAGCCTCGCGCCTCTTCCGCAGAGGCCTTACGACAAGTCCGAGGTGGAAAACGTAGCCATATCGAAGGCCGAGGTGGAGGCCCATTTTCACCGAAACCGCCACTGCCGCCAAGGGAGAAAGTGCCTGAGGAAAAGATTGACCACTTCATTCGTATGGCTAGAGCAGCAGCTCCCAAGCCTGTTGACACAGACTATGAGCGCCACATCAAGAAGTTAAATCGAGCACATCTACAGAAAGAGGCGAGCTTGAGCTTGAGCAAATCAGCTGGCAAAAGGAGCGGTAAAACCGTTCCCCAGTTGGGAGAACAGGCAG
>NC_057800.1:170286116-170295478 GCF_018294505.1 Triticum aestivum | reverse complement strand
GAGAGTAGGCGCGCCCAATATTATTGTGGGCAAACCGTTAACGCTCCCGGGCTGGGCGATGTGGTAATAACCGAGGAGCATATTGAGCAGGCTGAAACGCTCATGATCACTATTGGACAACTCCTCGATGTCGAGCCCATGTCTCCGACTAGAGAGGAGGAAATAAAACGGAAATATGTCCAGGGCCAACCTTTGGTCGAGCCAGACAAGGTCAAGAAGCTCCCAACGAGAATGTATGAATTGCATCAATGGTATATGGACATTACCAAGATTTCCAATCGAGAGTCCCTCATGGTGAATGTCAAGAAGGATCATTACTACCATGGGAAAGCTGTGACCGTTGAGTATTCAGAACTATTTCCGCTATACAATCAAGACGCACTTGACAAATCTATCGTTAGTTGCTATTGTCTGTAAGTGATTTCTTTCTGTAATTTAAGTCTCAAGCTAGTTGTAGTGATCATTTTGATCAATCATTACCTGTAATTATCCTCACTATATTCTTTTCTGTGGTATTATGCAGTATGAAGATTTATGAAATGAAAAAAGGTGGATGCTATGGCATTGGGTTCGTTGACCCAAATACCATTAATGAATACACATGGAAATTAGATCCATAGTATGAAAAAAGTGTAGAGGAAAGCATGCTAGAGTTCTTCAAGCGCCTCAAATACAATGAAGATATACTACTTATAACTTCGAGTGAGTCACACTGTCTTGTACTACAAATTCTATTTTTGCCTACTAGCTAGCTACATGTTTTTGCTTACATATGCCCGCTTAATTAAGACATGCAAATGTGTGTGCATGCAGATTTCACTGGATCTTGTTAATAATTAAAGTTGATGAAGGAACAGTTGAAGTACTAGACTCACTACTTAAGAAAGCAAGTGACTACACCATCGTGAAGGGGATAGTCAACAGGTAATTTCAACTCATTATTAACTATATCTCGGCCTATTTAATTAGTTCGTCATTTCCTGATAACAACTATTTAATAACCCATTTATTCATTTTCTTTGTCGGTGGGCAGGGCTTGGGCAAAGTTCATCAGGGCCACTCCAGGCCCATGGAAACAAAATCTGAAATGGTATCGACCCCAGGTAAGTAATTAAGTAGTACTAGCTAGCTGCCATCTCTTTAATTATCATGCTTGATTAATTATTATCTGATCAAATTCCATTCTCGTAAAGGCCCTGAAGCAGGCGCCGGGGAATAATCTGTGTGCATACTATCTTTGCGAGAACATTCGCATGATGGCGTCCGAAAGGAGCAGATCTCAAAGACAGGAGTGGGTACGTTTGTCAGAACACTATTCACAATTTTTACACCATTATCGATATCTAGTCACACAACTAATACACATGCATATTGATCTCCTTCTTAATAGTTCAAAGAGGTGCAGGAGAAGCTCCTAACAGAGGATCGCATAGAAGCAATTCAAGAGGAAATAGCGGGATTTTTGCTCGACCAGGTCATAGATCCCAAAGGAGAATACTATTACCCGCTACCGCCCTCATGAACCACTTCCAATTGTTATCGTGCTCCGAAGGCACCAATTAGGCTAATGCCACTGGCTCCGAAGGCACCAAATAGGAAAAATTGTAGATAGCTAGCTAATTGTGTATATATATATATACATGTGTGTATATATGTGTGAATTAATTAATGGTGGTTGTGAGACATTCGATGATATATATATATATATATATATATATATTATGGTCGGTTCTACTAGAAATTCTATTTATATATATGCATAACGTGTACAATATGTAGTATCGTAAAATACCAGCAAACGAAAAAGAATTAAATGGAAAACACAAAATTAAATGAAAAAGAAATCATAAACCCAACCCCCAACCTTTTAATACCGGTTGGTGACACCAACCGGTACTAAAGGGCTCCCTGCCCCCGAAGCTGGCTCATGCCACGTGGTTGCCCTTTAGCACCGGTTCGTGCTGAACCGGTACTAAAGGGGGGGCTTTAGTGCCCACACTTTAGTGCCGGTTACCGAACCGACACTAAAGGGCCTTACGAACCGGTGCTATTGCCCGGTTCTGCACTAGTGTATGACTAATGTTGAGTCCATGGATTATACGCACTCTCACCCTTCCACCTTTGCTAGCCTCTCTAATACCGCGCACCTTTCGCCGGTATCATACACCTACCATATACCTTCCTCAAAACAGCCACCATACCTACCTATCATGGCATTTCCATAGCCATTCCGAGATATATTGCCATGCAACTTTCCACCGTTCTGTTCATGACACATTCCATCATTGTCATATTGCATATCTCGGTACACCACCGAATGCATTCACATAAAGTCATATTTTGTTCTAAGAGTTGTAATTGTTGAGTTGTAAGAAAAATAAAAGTGTGATGATCATCATTATTAGAGCATTGTCCCAGTGAGGAAAGGATGATGGAGACTATGATTCCCCCATAAGTCGGGATGAGACTCCGGACGAAAAATAAATAAAAGAGGCCAAAGAAGCCCAAATAAAAAAAGAAAGAAAAGAGGCCATAAAAAAAGAGAAAAGGCCCAAATAAAAAAATATAAAAAATGATGAGAGAAAAAGAGAGAAGGGACAATGTTACTATCCTTTTACCACACTTGTGCTTCAAAGTAGCACCATGATCTTCATAGTAGAGAGTCTCTCATGTTATCACGTTCATATACTAGTGGGAATTTTACATTATAGAACTTGGCTTGTATATTCCAATGATGGGCTTCCTCAAATTGCCCTAGGTCTTCATGAGAAAGCAAGTTGGATACACACCCACTTAGTTTCTTTTTGAGCTTTCATATACTTATAGCTCTAGTGCATCCGTTGCATGGCAATCCCTACTCACTCACATTGATATCTATTGATGGGCATCTCCATAGCCCATTGATACGCCTAGTTGATGTGAGACTATCTTCTCCTTTTTGTCTTCTCCACAACCACCATTCTATTCCACCTATAGTGCTATATCCATGGCTCACGCTCATGTATTGCGTGAAGATTGAAAAAGTTTTGAAAAAGTTACAGTATGAAACAATTGCTTGGCTTGTCATCGGGGCTGTGCATGATTTAAATATTTTGTGTGGTGAAGATAGAGCATAGCCAGACTATACGATTTTGTAGAGATAACTTTCTTTGGCCATGTTATTTTGAGAAGACATAATTGCTTTGTTAGTATGCTTGAAGTATTATTATTTTTATGTCAATATAAACTTTTGTCTTGAATCTTTCTAATCTGAATATTCATACCACAATTAGGAAGATTTGCATTGAAATTATGCCAAGTAGCACTCCGCATCAAAAATTCTATTTTTATAATTTACCTACTCGAGGACGAGCATGAATTAAGCTTGGGGATGCCTGATACGTCTCCAACGTATCTATAATTCTTGATTGCTCCATGCTATATTATCTACTGTTTTGGACTATATTGGGCTTTATTTTCCACTTTTATATTATTTTTGGGACTAACCTATTTACCAGAGGCCCAGCCCAGAATCGCTGTTTTTTTGCCTATGTTAGTGTTTCGGAGAAACAGAATGTCAAACGGAGTCCAAACGGAATAAAATCTTCGGGAACGTGATTTTCTCACCGAACGTGATCCAGGAGACTTTGGACCCTACTCCAAGGAGTCAAAGAGGAGGTCACGAGGGTGGGGGGCGCCCCCCTAGGGCGCGCTCCCTGCCTCATGGGCCCCTAGGTGCTCCACCGACGTACTCCTTCCTCCTATATATACACACGTACCCCCAAACGATCAGAACAGGAGCCAAAAACATAATTCCACCGCCGCAACTTTCTGTATCCACAAGATCCCATCTTGGGTCCTGTTCCGGAGCTCCGTTGGAAGAGGGCCATCATCACGGAGGGCTTCTACATCATCCTAGCCTCTCCGATGAAGTGTGAGTAGTTTACCTCAGACCTTCGGGTCCATAGTTAGTAGCTAGATGGCTTCTTCTCTCTCTTTGGATCTCAATACAAAGTTCTCCCCCTCTCTTGTGGAGATCTATTCGACGTAATCTTCTTTTTGCGGTGTTTTTGTTGAGATCGATGAATTGTGGGTTTACGATCAAGTCTATCTATGAATAATATTTGAATCTTCTCTGAATTCTTTTATGTATGATTGGTTATCTTTGCAAGTCTCCTCGAATTATCCGTTTGGTTTGGCCAACTAGATTGGTAGTTCTTGCCATGGGAGAAGTGCTTAGCTTTGGGTTCGATCTTGCGGTGTCCTTTCCCAGTGACAGAAGCGGCAGCAAGGCACGCATTGCATCATTGCCATCAACGATAACAAGATGGGGTTTATTTCATATTGCATGAATTTATCTCTCTACATCATGTCATCTTGCTTAATGCGTTACTCTGTTTTTGACTTAATACTCTAGATGCATGCTGGATAGCGTTCGATGAGTGGAGTAATAGTAGTAGATGCAGAATCGTTTCGATCTACTTGTCACGGACGTGATGCCTATATACATGATCATGCCTAGATATTCTCATAACTATGCTCAATTCTGTTAATTGCTCAACAGTAATTTGTTCACCCACCGTAGAATACTTATGCTCTTGAGAGAAGCCACTAGTGAAACCTATGGCCCCTGGGTCTATTCTCATCATACCAATCTCCATCACTTTAATCTTGCTTTGCTTTTTTACTTTGCCTTTACTTTTTGCTTTGCATCTTTATTCCAAAAATACCAAAAATATTATATCTATCAGATCTCACTCTCGTAAGTGACCGTGGAGGGATTAACAACCCCTAATCGCGTTGGTTGCGAGTAGCTATCGTTTTGTGCAGCTACGAGGGACTTGAGTGTGGCCTCCTACTAGATTGATACCTTGGTTCTCAAAAACTGAGGGAAATACTTACGCTACGCTGCTGCATCATCCCTTCCTCTTCGGGGAAAACCAACGCAAGCTCAAGACGTAGCACCACCAGATGCCGATGACTTGAGCCACATAATTCAGCAGCCAGAGGAATCGGCTAGGCAATTCTGGACACGGTTCCTAACAAAGAAAAATCAAATCGTCGACTATCCGGATGCAGAGCCTGTAGCAGCTTTTAAGCACAACTTCCGCGATGAATGGCTCGCCCGGCACCTTGGCCAGGAAAAGCCGAAATCTATGGCAGCCCTCACGACACTCCTGACTTGCTTTTGTGCGGGAGAGGACAGCTGGTTGGCTCGCAACAATAACATATAAAAGAACCATGGTACTTCGGATACCAAGGACGGCAACGGCAGGTCACGTCGCAACAAACATAAGCGCCGCATTAACATCGACTATACCGAGGATACGACAGTCAATGCCGGATTCAAAGGCTCTAAACCGGTCAGCGGAAAAAGCCATTCAAAAGAAGCACTCTGGGCCCGTCCAGTTTGGACCGTATACTCGATCGCTCGTGCCAAATACATGGCACCCCCAACAAGCCAGCCAACCACACCAACAGGGATCATTGGGTGTTCAAGCAGGCCGGCAAGTTAAATGCCGAAAACAAAGATAAGGGGTCACATAGCGATGACGAGGAGGAGCCTCGGCAGCCGAACACCGGAGGACGGAAGAGGTTCCCCTAACAAGTGCGGACGGTGAACATGATATACGCTACCCACATCCCCAAGAGGGAGCGGAAGCGTGCGCTCAGGGATGTATATGCGTTGGAGCCAGTCGCCCCAAAGTTCAACCCATGGTCCTCCTATCCGATCACCTTCGACCGCAGGCACCAGCCCACTAGTATCCGTCATGGCGGATTCGCCGCATTGGTCCTAGACCCAATCATTGATGGATTTCACCTCACTCAAGTCCTTATGGATGGTGGCAGCAGCCTGAACCTGCTTTATCAGGACAGAGTGCGCAAAATGGGTATAGACCCCTCAAGGATCAAACCCACAAAAACGACCTTTAAAGGCGTCATACCAGGTGTAGAGGCCCATTGCATAGGCTCAGTCACACTGGAAGTGGTCTTCGGATCTCCGGATAACTTCCGAAGCGAAGAGTTAATCTTCGCCATAGTCCCGTTCCGCAGTGGCTACCATGCACTGCTCGGGCGAACCGCATTTGCAAGATTCAATGTGGTACCGCATTATGCATATCTCAAGCTCAAGATGCTAGGACCTCGGGGGGTCATCACAATCAATGGAAACACATAGCAATCTCTCCGCACGAAGGAGCACACTGCGGCCCTCGCAGCAGAAGCGCAGAGCAGCCTCTTAAGGCAATCCACTAGTTCGGCGATTAAGGACCCGGACACCTTCAAGCGCGTCCAGAGTAATCGGCAACATGACCGCCTGGCACATTCTGAGCTTGCATAGCAATGCGGACCCCACCCCGGTCCCAGCCAAACGGCGAAGTCCGTGCCACGCATACATAATTACGAATTAAAAATACCATGGGTACAGGTGGGAAGGGGGGCACGACTACGACACGCTCCAAGATGCGGCTTAAACCGCACTAGGGGCTTCCCGCTTTGTTATTTTTCTCTTTCAGGACGTTAATCTCTGGAAACCCTGTCCGACAGCATGATTGCCGAACACATGATGCAGCAACCAAGGAGGCAAAAAGCTACGTCACACCACGGAACTCCCAGGTGGATTACGATAACGAGTGCAATACCTGCTTTAATACCATTCCTCAGCTTGCCCTTGGAAGGGACATGTCAAATAGTCCTACTTTTTGCTTATCGCACTACTTGTATCATTCTGCTCTAACGCACCTTTTTGAATAAACAATGCATAGAATTAAGACTATTATTGCATTCTTCCTTTATATATATATATATATATATATATATATATATATATATATATGCTCATGACATCTAGCACCCGTACACCCTGGTACAGCCAATATGCTAGGGGCTTAAGTATACCCCATAATACGGCATGAGAAGTCCGAACACTTTCGACAGTGCGGCACCCCAAACTTATAGCATTATATGCATCAGCTCCGAATCATGTCTTGGGTCAATAGTTGGGTTTTCCCGGCTCCCATGTTTTGGTACCTTACGTTCCGCTATATCGGCTAAGGTAGCACTGGGAGAACTACTGCGATTGTGCCCCAGTTCTGCTGGGCTAAGCACCTCAGTGGAGAAAGCTAAAACTGACTTTCATGATAAGGCGAGAGACTGGTCGCTGTTCGAGAGGTCTCAAGTCCCTAAAGACTTATGCCGCTTAGAGCGAGGAGTCGGCCCTGTCCAGCTTAACGCATGTATAGCGCCCCGAATTCGGCCTTCCGAATACTAGGGGCTTCGCAGAAATTTAAAATTATAGAATTCTATGGCTAAGTGAGTGTGATAACGCATTATAGTCCGATTGCCTTGTTCGTTGTGCTGAGCACCTCCCTCGAAGGACCCAAAAATGGGAACAAGAGTGCTCAAGTTTTATCCCGAACACCCCAGCACTCGTGGCATGGGGGCAGAAGTCGACGACTAGCCATCTCTCAGATTCGATAAACAGCCGAACAAAAGGCAATATTTTAAATTCAAACAAGCGTTCCATAGTGCATACGAACAAGTTTTCATAATACATGATTGCACGAGCAAGTTTATTCAAATATTACATCTTTCGCACACTCGTCCGCTACAAGACGGGCACCCTTTAGGACACCCTCATAGTATATCTCGGGGTGGCGATGCTCCTTGCCCTGCGGCGGCCCTTCCTTCACCAGCTTCACGGCGTCCATCTTGGCCCAGTGCACCTTCGCACGGGTGAAAGCCCGGCGTGCACCTTCGATGCAGACGGACCGCTTAATGACTTCCAGCCGTGGGCAGGCATCCACAAGCCGCCTCACCAGGCCGAAGTAGTTGTTGGGAAGGACGTCGCCAGGCCACATCCGGACTATAAAGCCCTTCATGGCCTGTTCGGCCGCCTTGTGCAGCTCGACCAGTTGCTTCAGCTGGTCGCTCATAGGCATCGGGTGTTCGGTCCCAGTATACTGAGACCAGAACAGCTTCTCCATTGAGCTTCCCACCTCGGCCTGGTAAAACTATGCAGCATCTGACATGCTGCGGGGCAAATCTGCGAATGCTCCTGGAGAGCTCCGGACTCGGGTAAGTAACAAGTAATTTACTTTCACATGCTTGCTTTGCATATTGAATGCCTTACCCGCCGCTATCTTCTTCATCGCATCAATCTCCTGGAGGGCCTTTTGGGCTTTAGCCTTGGCACTCTTTGCACTCTCAAGGGCTGCGGCAAGCTCGGACTCTTGCGTCTTCAAGTCAAGCTCCAATGCCTCGTGCTTCGTCATGAGAGAATGGAGCTCTTGCTGCACCTCGCCCACCCGTGCCTCTTGTTTTTCCCGCTCGGTGCGCTCCTGGGCCGCTTTGATTTCGGCCTCGGATATCGCTTGCTTCAGGGTTGCCACCTCGGTCGTGGCCCTTGCAAATTAAAGATGATCCTGTCATTTTGCAATCGCATCCTTTTTGTATATATACACATCTATAGACTAGGTATTACTTACCTTTGTTCTCCTCGAGCTGCATCTTGGCAAGGCCGAGATCTTTCTTGGACCCTTCGAGGTCCTGCTTCAGTACGGCGACCTCCGCAGTCAGTGCGGCAGAGGTCAGCAGCGAAGCCTGCATACGCATATAGACATACTTATATCACACTCCTACAGATATTAGTTGATCCTCTATTCGGCTTTTCTTTCTGAACACCAAACAGAGCATCAGGGGCTACTTTCTATGCGATAATATTTTTCCTATATTTCAAATACTTACCTCAAAGCCTGTTAGAAGGCTGGCACAGGCTTCAGTCAGTCCGCTCTTGGCGGACTGAACCTTCTGGATCACCGCACTCATAATAGTGTGGTGCTCTTCGTTGATGGAAGCGCTGCGAAGCGCTCCCAGCAGATTGTCCGGTGCCTCTGGATGGACAGAGGTCACCGGCACAGGCGTCTTGCCCCTTTTGGAAGGAGGCCGCCTGCCCGAGTCCAGAACCACTGGAGGTTCCAGCGCGGTGTTCGGCTGAGGGCCGAACTCGGAGCCCTCTGGAGCCTTACTCCCTCTGCTCCCAGAGTCCGGAAGGTCGCCTTGAGGCGCCTCCGGGATTGTCTCTCCTCGACCCGGTGCCTCTTGAGACAATACCTCGGCATTGTCCATAGGGCAAGGGGAGGTGGCGGTCGGAAGTGGATCGCTATCCATATCCGATGAGTCCAAGGAGCCGCCCGATGAAGATACGTCGATACGGGCTTGGGGCGGTCTGCATAATCATATTCGGCGTTAGGAGAAGCAGTGCGACAAAGGTATGCTATGAGTTACACTAGTATCCAAATACTTACGACTTCGCCAGGGGCTTGGCCTTGAGCAGCCACTCGTCTTAGCCTTCGGCGGCGGTGGTGGAGTAGTCTGGAAGGCGG